>NC_074671.1:4593178-4775678 GCF_029448725.1 Salvelinus fontinalis
TTGCTGTGGCTGATGTCATGGAAGCTATAGGCACAGTGATTGGAGCTCTCTGACTAGCCATCACAGTTGGCTCACTCGATTCAGCCACATAATCTCCCGGTCCGCTGGGTAGGCGAAGTTTATCTTTTCAGACAAATGAAATGGTTCAAAATGGGAACACTTTGTTGCGCATCGCTTCTGATTCAAGCGCACCACTTACCGCCAACATCGTAACATTAGAGAGAGAAAAAAAGGGAGCGCAGGCCTTTATCGTTGGCTTTTCTACAGAAATGTTCGGCGACGGACTAGGAATGCCTTGATGATCGACCAGTCGGTGACCGCTGCTGTAGCGGGTCTTTGTACTGAAGCAAAGCCACAGACAGAGCCACAGACAGGGCCACAGACAGAGACACAGACAGGGCCACAGACAGAGACACAGACAGAGCCACAGACAGGGCAACAGGCAGATCCACAGACAGGGCCACAGACAGAGCCACAGACAGGGCCACAGACAGAGACACAGACAGGGCCACAGACAGAGACACAGACAGAGACACAGACAGAGACACAGACAGGGCCACAGCCAGAGACACAGACAGGGCCACAGACAGAGACACAGACAGAGACACAGACAGAGACACAGACAGAGACACAGACAGAGACACAGACAGGGCCACAGCCAGAGACACAGACAGGGCCACAGACAGAGACACAGACAGAGACACAGACAGGGCCACAGACAGAAACACAGACAGAGCCACAGACAGAGCCACAGACAGGGCCACAGACAGACCCACAGACTCTGAGGATCACCTGCAGCAGCAGTTGAAGAGAGGAATCAGTCTGTCTCTCTCCCCTCACAGAGCAGGGCATCCAGGCTGATGGGGGAAGGAGGACAGTGGATGGGAGACACATACATACACTAAGATGTACACACACTATACACACACACATACACATACACACACACACACACACACACACACACACACACACACACACACACACACACACACACACACACACACACACACACACACACACACACACACACACACACACACACACACACACACACACACACACACACACACACAAACACTATACACACACACATACACAGACACATACACAGACACATACACACACACACACAAAGACTATACACTATACACACATACACAGACACATACACACACACATTCAAACACAAATACACACTTTCACTCAAACACACATGCGTACACACACAAAAACTGTACACACACACAGACACGTTGTCAAAGCGTGAGTGTGAGTGTGCGTGTGTGTGTTAGTGTGGGCGCCTCTGGTATGGATCATGCATGTCTGTATCTGGAGCCAGCTGAAACCATCTCCTGCTGTGTCAGCCCAGCAGAACACCTGACATGGACCCTTAACCAGCCTGGACCCTCCTAACCCAGCCTGGACCCTCCTTACCCAGCCTGGACCATCCTAACCCAGCTTGGACCTTCCTAACCCAGCCTGGACCCTCCTAACCCAGCCTGGACCTTCCTAACCCAGCCTGGACCTTCCTAACCCAGCCTGGACCTTCCTAACCCAGCCTGGACCCTCCTAACCCAGCCTGGACCCTCCTAACCCAGCCTGGACCTTCCTAACCCAGCCTGGACCCTCCTAACCCAGCCTGGACCCTCCTAACCCAGCCTGGACCCTCCTAACCCAGCCTGGACCCTCCTAACCCAGCCTGGACCCTCCTAGCCCAGCCTGGACCCTCCTAACCCAGCCTGGACCCTCCTAACCCAGCCTAGACCCTCCAAACCCAGCCTGGACCCTCCTAAACTAGCCTGGACCCTCCATTCCCAGCCTGGTCCCTCCTAGCCTGGACCCTCCTTACCCAGCCTCAACCCTCCTAACCCAGCCTCAACCCTCCTAACCCAGACAGGACCCTCCTAACCCATTCTGGACCCTCCAAACCCAGCCTAGAACCTCCTAACCCAGCCTAGAACCTCCTAACCCAGCCTAGACCCTCCTAACCCAGCCTAGACCCTCCTAACCCAGCCAGGACCCTCCATTCCCAGCCTGGTCCCTCCTAGCCAGGACCCTCCGAACCCGGCCTAGACCCTCGTAACCCAGCCTGGACCCTCCTAACCCAGCCTGGACCCTCCTAACCCAGACTGAACCCTCATAGCCTGGACCCTTCTTACCCAGCCTGGACCCTCCTAACCCAGACTGAACCCTCATAGCCTGGACCCTTCCTAACCCAGCCTGCACCCTCCTAACCCAGCCAGGACCCTCCTAACCAAGCCTGCACCCTCCTAACCCAGCCAGGACCCTCCTAACCCAGCCTGGACCCTCCTAACACAGCCAGGACCCTCCTAACCCAGCCAGGACCCTCGTAACCCAGCCTAGACCCTTCTAACCCAGCCTAGACCCTCCTAACCCAGCCTGGACCCTCCTAACCCAGCCTGGACCCTCCTAACCCAGCCTAGACCCTCCAAACCCAGCCTGGACCCTCCTAAACTAGCCTGGACCCTCCATTCCCAGCCTGGTCCCTCCTAGCCTGGACCCTCCTTACCCAGCCTCAACCCTCCTAACCCAGCCTCGACCCTCCTAACCCAGACAGGACCCTCCTAACCCAGCCTGGACCCTCCAAACCCAGCCTAGAACCTCCTAACCCAGCCTAGAACCTCCTAACCCAGCCTAGACCCTCCTAACCCAGCCTAGACCCTCCTAACCCAGCCAGGACCCTCCATTCCCAGCCTGGTCCCTCCTAGCCAGGACCCTCCGAACCCGGCCTAGACCCTCGTAACCCAGCCTGGACCCTCCTAACCCAGCCTGGACCCTCCTAACCCAGACTGAACCCTCATAGCCTGGACCCTTCTTACCCAGCCTGGACCCTCCTAACCCAGCCTAGACCCTCCTAACCCAGCCTAGACCCTCCTAACCAAGCCAGGACCCTCCTAACCAAGCCTGCACCCTCCTAACCCAGCCTAGACCCTCCTAACCAAGCCAGGACCCTCCTAACCCAGACAGGACCCTCCTAACCCAGCCTGGACACTCCATACCCAGCCTGGACCCTCCATACTCAGCCTAGATCCACCTAACATGGCCTAGAACCACTTAGCCCAGACTGGACCTACAGGTTGCACCTGGCCTCCCCTAACACAGACTGGACCCTCCTAACCCAGCCTGGAAACTCGTAACCCAGCCTAGACACTCGTAACCCAGCCTGGACCCTCCTCACTGAGTCTGGTAATACAGGTAGTTACACCTGGTCTCTCTTAACCCAGCCTGGTCCTACAGGTTGCACCTGGTCTCTCCTAACCCAGTGTCATGACATGGCCTTTTTGGGGTATAGCTAGTGGCTTCCCCCTCTCTCTGTCTCTCTCTCCTACACCCAGGTTCTGTTATCTCAGGTCGTAAATTCTTGGAGGAGACTCTCTCCCCCTGTCCATGCAAAAAGAAACACATTGAGAGAACAAAGGACTTCACATGGCGATCTCCTAAATCGACAAAATTAGGATTTTATATTAAATGTCCACTTGTGGGAATGGTCCATGGACACTTAAGGGACGGGTATGACGAGTGTGTTTCATTTGGTGACCTCAGAGAGGACAGGAAACACACAAGAATATATCTCTGAATATGTACGTTTCCCAATTATGGGGTTTACTAATTCTTGTATAAAATGAATGAGTTAGGATGAAACTATTTGTGAAATGATGTAAGGTGATGTTAAACCTTTAATGAAAGATAATTGTATTCCCTTTAAAGTTTAACAAATTCATTGGCCCGCCCCCGTGAGCACAGACTTGATCTGGCATCATGGAACAGCCCTTTTCTACTGTTAAGAATAAAACCCCCTCCGGAGGAAATCCTCTTCAGACCACGCGTACCTCGGTCAGCTGAGGGGGCAAAGGTTTGAGTAGAGACCATGCGTACCTCGATGGACACTGAGGGGGCACAGGTTGGGTTTAGACCACAAAAACCTCAGTATAAGCTTAGGTTGTAATGGCTGTTGAATTCCTAATCATACCACGTGGAGCATTGGCTACACGGCGGGAAACGGTTCAACTCTGAGACTATCGATCCCGACAGAGTAAGAGCAAATCTTAGATACTAATTACTAGTCTGCAGCTAGAAATTATGTCAACCTGGGATGCAAAGACTGGCAACCTCCGAAACCTCTATTCTATGAGAACATTTCTGAATGGTACTCTGAAGTATCCATTCTAACCACGAAAGACTTCAGGGAAGAGAGAGAGAGAGACGCTCGGATGAACTTTCCAACAGAAGGACGGACGTTTCCAGCAGAGATCACAATGACACACTGAGCGTAAATATCTATTGATTGTAGTTAATCCCAAATAAGTGAGCGTTCATGTGCAAAGGATTAGCATTTCAATTAATATAATTATCAACTGTGTAGTGACTCCTTTTTTGCTTTTCCCACTGTTCTCAGTCCACACCCACTTCCCTTTGTCCACCAAGCCGTCATATCTGCATAACCCACTAGGGAGCCTCCCCTATCATTTCCTTGTAACCATATCTACTGTTTGTTTATGCATTTCTGTGATTATTTAGTAGGCAAGTAAATAAATGATTAGGACAATTGATGTATGGATGATTCATAGTAAAGGCTGGGTTTGTGCAAAAAAAAAAAAAAATACGACGTTTGGAATGAGACTAACGTGAGGGAAAGAATAATTAATTAATTAGAAAATGAATTGATGAGATATTTAAATATCTGAAGAGTTATATTCGGAATATTATAACTTTGCAATCTGAATATTTTCCGTGGTGCCCCAACTTCCTAGTTCATTAAATTTATATGATTAGTTTAATCACGTATTAATAATTACAGAGAATTGATTTGATAAAATAACAGTCTTCCCTTTAATGATGCCAGACATGACACCAGCCTTGTCCTATAGGTAGTTACACCTGGTCTCTCCTAACCCAGCCTGGTCCAACAGGTAGTTACACCTGGTCTCTCCTAACCCAGCCTGGTCCAACAGGTAGTTACACCTGGTCTCTCCTAACCCAGTCTGGTCCAACAGGTAGTTACACCTGGTCTCTCCTAACCCAGCCTGGTCCAACAGGTAGTTACACCTGGTCTCTCCTAACCCAGCCTGGTCCAACAGGTAGCTACACCTGGTCTCTCCTAACCCAGCCTGGTCCAACAGGTAGTTACACCTGGTCTCTCCTAACCCAGTCTGGTCATAGAGGTAGTTACACCTGGTCTCTCCTAACCCAGTCTGGTCCAACAGGTAGTTACACCTGATCTCTCCTAACCCAGTCTGGTCATACAGGTAGTTACACCTGGTCTCTCCTAACCCAGTCTGGTCCAACAGGTAGTTACACCTGGTCTCTCCTAACCCAGTCTGGTCATACAGGTAGTTACACCTGGTCTCTCCTAACCCAGCCTGGTAATACAGGTAGTTACACCTGGTCTCTGCTAACCCAGCCTGGTCCAACAGGTAGTTACACCTGGTCTCCCCTAACCCAGCCTGGTCCAACAGGTAGTTACACCTGGTCTCTCCTAACCCAGTCTGGTCCAACAGGTAGTTACACCTGGTCTCTCCTAACCCAGTCTGGTCATACAGGTAGTTACACCTGGTCTCTCCTAACCCAGCCTGGTCCAACAGGTAGTTACACCTGGTCTCTCCTAACCCAGCCTGGTCCAACAGGTAGTTACACCTGGTCTCTCCTAACCCAGCCTGGTCCAACAGGTAGTTACACCTGGTCTCTCCTAACCCAGCCTGGTCCAACAGGTAGTTACACCTGGTCTCTCCTAACCCAGTCTGGTCCAACAGGTAGTTACACCTGGTCTCTCCTAACCCAGTCGGGTCCAACAGGTAGTTACACCTGGTCTCTCCTAACCCAGCCTGGTCATACAGGTAGTTACACCTGGTCTCTCCTAACCCAGTCTGGTCCAACAGGTAGTTACACCTGGTCTCTTCTAACCCAGTCTGGTCCAACAGGTAGTTACACCTGGTCTCTCCTAACCCAGTCTGGTCCAACAGGTAGTTACACCTGGTCTCTCCTAACCCAGTCTGGTCCAACAGGTAGTTACACCTGGTCTCTCCTAACCCAGTCTGGTCCAACAGGTAGTTACACCTGGTCTCTCCAAACCCAGTCTGGTCCAACAGGTAGTTACACCTGGTCTCTCCTAACCCAGTCTGGTCCAACAGGTAGTTACACCTGGTCTCTCCTAACCCAGCCTGGTCCAACAGGTAGTTACACCTGGTCTCTCCTAACCCAGCCTGGTCATACAGGTAGTTACACCTGGTCTCTCCTAACCCAGTCTGGTCCAACAGGTAGTTACACCTGGTCTCTCCTAACCCAGCCTGGTCATACAGGTAGTTACACCTGGTCTCTCCTAACCCAGTCTGGTCCAACAGGTAGTTACACCTGGTCTCTCCTAACCCAGCCTGGTCCAACAGGTAGTTACACCTGGTCTCTCCTAACCCAGCCTGGTCATACAGGTAGTTACACCTGGTCTCTCCTAACCCAGCCTGGTCCAACAGGTAGTTACACCTGGTCTCTGCTAAACCAGTCTGGTCCAACAGGTAGTTACACCTGGTCTCTCCTAACCCAGCCTGGTCCAACAGGTAGTTACACCTGGTCTCTCCTAACCCAGTCTGGTCCAACAGGTAGTTACACCTGGTCTCTCCTAACCCAGTCTGGTCCAACAGGTAGTTACACCTGGTCTCTCCTAACCCAGTCTGGTCCAACAGGTAGTTACACCTGGTCTCTCCTAACCCAGTCTGGTCCAACAGGTAGTTACACCTGGTCTCTCCTAACACAGCCTGGTCCAACAGGTAGTTACACCTGGTCTCTCCAAACCCAGCCTGGTCCAACAGGTAGTTACACCTGGTCTCTGCTAACCCAGTCTGGTCCAACAGGTAGTTACACCTGGTCTCTCCTAACCCAGCCTGGTCCAACAGGTAGTTACACCTGGTCTCTCCTAACCCAGTCTGGTCCAACAGGTAGTTACACCTGGTCTCTCCTAACCCAGCCTGGTCATACAGGTAGTTACACCTGGTCTCTCCTAACCCAGTCTGGTCCAACAGGTAGTTACACCTGGTCTCTCCTAACCCAGTCTGGTCCAACAGGTAGTTACACCTGGTCTCTCCTAACCCAGCCTGGTCCAACAGGTAGTTACACCTGGTGTCTCCTAACCCAGTCTGGTCCAACAGGTAGTTACACCTGGTCTCTCCTAACCCAGCCTGGTCATACAGGTAGTTACACCTGGTCTCTCCTAACCCAGTCTGGTCCAACAGGTAGTTACACCTGGTCTCTCCTAACCCAGCCTGGTCCAACAGGTAGTTACACCTGGTCTCTCCTAACCCAGCCTGGTCCAACAGGTAGCTACACCTGGTCTCTCCTAACCCAGTCTGGTCAAACAGGTAGTTACACCTGGTCTCTCCTAACCCAGTCTGCTCCAACAGGTAGTTACACCTGGTCTCTCCTAACCCAGCCTGGTCATACAGGTAGTTACACCTGGTCTCTCCTAACCCAGTCTGCTCCAACAGGTAGTTACACCTGGTCTCTCCTAACCCAGCCTGGTCCAACAGGTAGTTACACCTGGTCTCTCCTAACCCAGTCTGGTTCAACAGGTAGTTACACCTGGTCTCTCCTAACCCAGCCTGGTAATACAGGTAGTTACACCTGGTCTCTCCTAAACCAGTTTGGTCCAACAGGTAGTTACACCTGGTCTCTCCTAACCCAGCCTGGTCCAACAGGTAGTTACACCTGGTCTCTCCTAACTCAGCCTGGTCCAACAGGTCGTTACACCTGGTCTCTCCTAACCCAGTCTGGTCCAACAGGTAGTTACACCTGGTCTCTCCTAACCCAGCCTGGTCCAACAGGTAGTTACGCCTGGTCTCTCCTAACCCAGCCTGGTACTACAGGTAGTTACACCTGGTCTCTCCTAACCCAGCCTGGTCCAACAGGTAGTTACACCTGGTCTCTCCTAACCCAGCCTGGTCCAACAGGTAGTTACACCTGGTCTCTCCTAACCCAGCCTGGTCCAACAGGTAGTTACACCTGGTCTCTCCTAACCCAGCCTGGTCCAACAGGTAGTTACACCTGGTCTCTCCTAACCCAGTCTGGTCCAACAGGTAGTTACATCTGGTCTCTCCTAACCCAGTCTGGTCCAACAGGTAGTTACACCTGGTCTCTCCTAACCCAGTCTGGTCCAACAGGTAGTTAAACCTGGTCTCTCCTAACCCAGTCTGGTCCAACAGGTAGTTACACCTGGTCTCTCCTAACCCAGCCTGGTCCAACAGGTAGTTACACCTGGTCTCTCCTAACCCAGTCTGGTCCAACAGGTAGTTACACCTGGTCTCTCCTAACCCAGTCTGGTCCAACAGGTAGTTACACCTGGTCTCTCCTAACCCAGTCTGGTCCAACAGGTAGTTACACCTGGTCTCTCCTAACCCAGTCTGGTCCAACAGGTAGTTACACCTGGTCTCTCCTAACCCAGTCTGGTCCAACAGGTAGTTACACCTGGTCTCTGCTAACCCAGCCTGGTCCCACAGGTAGTTACACCTGGTCTCTCCTAACCCAGTCTGGTCCAACAGGTAGTTACACCTGGTCTCTCCTAACCCAGTCTGGTCCAACAGGTAGTTACACCTGGTCTCTCCTAACCCAGTCTGGTCCAACAGGTAGATACACCTGGTCTCTCCTAACCCAGTCTGGTCCAACAGGTAGTTACAGCTGGTCTCTCCTAACCCAGTCTGGTCATACAGGTAGTTACACCTGGTCTCTCCTAACCCAGCCTGGTCCAACAGGTAGTTACACCTGGTCTCTCCTAACCCAGTCTGGTCCAACAGGTAGTTACACCTGGTCTCTCCTAATCCAGTCTGGTCATACAGGTAGTTACACCTGGTCTCTCCTAACCCAGTCTGGTCCAACAGGTAGTTACACCTGGTCTCTCCTAACCCAGCCTGGTCCAACAGGTTACTGAGCTCTACACAGAGCAGGTTCACATTACATTATCTGGTATCTCTGCCTGTCTATCAATCTGCCGATCCTAATTTACAAAAATCCTTTAAAGAAATGGTAAAGATGTTTATCTTGCTCATAACAACAGAATGTTTCCTGGATACCAGGTGGTTTCTAGAAGAAAGACAAAGTTTGACACAGGGGTCGTATTTGTCAAGCTTCTAGGATCAGGACCCCTACCGGTCCATTTAATCTTATGTGTCGTTGTCTGAAAGACCTACTATGAGAGACTAGATACAGACTCCGCCATGGCTTATGTCTCTCTATATTCCTACGGTATGACATCCATCCTGACGAGAAGAGCATCCACAAAGAAGGAAGCGGTTTAATCAGACCTGTTGTCCTGATCTCTATCTGTTATCCCGCCTCATTGGTAATGTCACCCCCTGTCACCCTCGTGATCAACAATGCTATTGCATAGCAACAATATCAGAAGGTGATTACTGTTGCAGAATGGGTCCATGACTTCTTTGTGCTGGCAATCTGTTGAAGACATCAGTATAGAGGTGTGAAGTTTAATATATATATATATATATATATATATATATATATATATATATATATATATATATATATATATATATATATATATATATATATATATATATATATATATATATATATATGTATTCACATTAGATGCTAAAATTTTTTTTTTTTTTACTTTTTATTTATTGAAATTAAAATTATACATTACAAGCTAAACTCTAAATCTCTTAGATATGCATGAAAGACTGTGTATCATTAAAATGTGCTAATATGCTATCATTACTTCCGTTAGTGATATTGGATATAAATGAGTCAGCAGCGTCAATAAGGACTCTGCTGCTGAGACTAAGAGACTAAGAGACGTGATGTACAGTACCGGTCAAACATTTGGAGGCTTTTTCTTTATTTGTTTGATTATATTTTATTTTATTTGACAGAATAACTCTACTCCTCCATGACAGAATAACTCTACTCCTCCATGACAGAATAACTCTACTCCTCCATGACAGAATAACTCTACTCCTCCATGACAGAATAACTCTACTCCTACATGACAGAATAACTATACTCCTCCATGACAGAATAACTCTACTCCTCCATGACAGAATAACTCTACTCCTCCATGACAGAATAACTCTACTCCTACATGACAGAATAACTCTACTCCTCCATGACAGAATAACTATTCTCCTACATGACAGAATAACTATTCTCCTCCATGACAGAATAACTCTACTCCTCCATGACAGAATAACTCCACTCCTCCATGACAGAATAACTCTACTCCTCCATGACAGAATAACTCTACTCCTCTATAACAGAATAACTCTACTCCTCCATGACAGAATAACTCTACTCCTCCATGACAGAATAACTCTACTCCTCCATGACAGAATAACTATTCTACTACATGACAGAATATCTCTACTCCTCCATGACAGAATAACTCTACTCCTCCATGACAGAATAACTCTACTCCTCCATGACAGAATAACTCTACTCCTCCATGACAGAATAACTCTACTCCTCCATGACAGAATAACTATTCTCCTCCATGACAGAATAACTCTACTCCTCCATGACAGAATAACTATTCTCCTCCATGACAGAATAACTCTACTCCTCCATGACAGAAAAACTCTACTCCTCCATGACAGAATAGCTCTACTCCTCCATGACAGAATAACTCTACTCCTCCATGACAGAATAACTATTCTCCTACATGACAGAATAACTCTACTCCTCCATGACAGAATAACTCTACTCCTCCATGACAGAATAACTCTACTCCTCCATGACAGAATAACTCTACTCCTCCATGACAGAATAACTCTACTCCTCCATGACAGAATAACTCTACTCCTACATGACAGAATAACTCTTCTCCTCCATGACAGAATAACTCTACTCCTCCATGACAGAATAACTCTACTCCTCCATGACAGAATAACTCTACTCCTCCATGACAGAATAACTCTACTCCTATATGACAGAATAACTCTACTCCTCCATGACAGAATTACTCTACTCCTCCATGCCAGAATAACTCTTCTCCTCCATGACAGAATAACTCTTCTTCCTCCATGACAGAATAACTCTACTCCTCCATGACAGAATAACTCTACTCCTCCATGACAGAATAACTCTACTCCTCCATGACAGAATAACTTTACTCCTCCATGGCAGAATAACTCTACTCCTACATGACAGAATAACTCTACTCCTCCATGACAGAATAACTATTCTCCTCCATGACAGAATAACTCTACTCCTCCATGACAGAATAACTATACTCCTCCATGACAGAATAACTCTACTCCTCCATGACAGAATAACTATTCTCCTCCATGACAGAATAACTATTCTCCTCCATGACAGAATAACTCTACTCCTCCATGACAGAATAACTATACTCCTCCATGACAGAATAACTCTACTCCTCCATGACAGAATAACTATTCTCCTCCATGACAGAATAACTATTCTCCTCCATGACAGAATAACTCTACTCCTCATGACAGAATAACTCTACTCCTCCATGACAGAATAACTCTACTCCTCTATAACAGAATAACTCTACTCCTCCATGACAGAATAACTCTACTCCTCCATGACAGAATAACTATTCTCCTCCATGACAGAATAACTCTACTCCTCCATGACAGAATAACTATTCTCCTCCATGACAGAATAACTCTACTCCTCCATGACAGAATAACTATTCTCCTCCATGACAGAATAACTATTCTCCTCCATGACAGAATAACTCTACTCCTCCATGACAGAATAACTCTACTCCTCCATGACAGAATAACTCTACTCCTCCATGACAGAATAACTCTACTCCTCCATGACAGAATAACTATTCTCCTACATGACAGAATAACTCTACTCCTCCATGACAGAATAACTCTACTCCTCCATGACAGAATAACTCTACTCCTCCATGACAGAATAACTCTACTCCTCCATGACAGAATAACTCTACTCCTCCATGACAGAATAACTCTACTCCTACATGACAGAATAACTCTTCTCCTCCATGACAGAATAACTCTACTCCTCCATGACAGAATAACTCTACTCCTCCATGACAGAATAACTCTACTCCTCCATGACAGAATAACTCTACTCCTACATGACAGAATAACTCTACTCCTCCATGACAGAATTACTCTACTCCTCCATGCCAGAATAACTCTTCTCCTCCATGACAGAATAACTCTTCTTCCTCCATGACAGAATAACTCTACTCCTCCATGACAGAATAACTCTACTCCTCCATGACAGAATAACTCTACACCTCCATGACAGAATAACTTTACTCCTCCATGACAGAATAACTCTACTCCTACATGACAGAATAACTCTACTCCTCCATGACAGAATAACTATTCTCCTCCATGACAGAATAACTCTACTCCTCCATGACAGAATAACTATTCTCCTCCATGACAGAATAACTCTACTCCTCCATGACAGAATAACTATTCTCCTCCATGACAGAATAACTCTACTCCTCCATGACAGAATAACTCTACTCCTCCATGACAGAATAACTCTACTCCTCCATGACAGAATAACTCTACTCCTCCATGACAGAATAACTCTACTCCTCCATGACAGAATAACTCTACTCCTCCATGACAGAATAACTCTACTCCTCCATGACAGAATAACTCTACTCCTCATGACAGAATAACTCTACTCCTCCATGACAGAATAACTCTACTCCTCCATGACAGAATAACTCTACTCCTCCATGACAGAATAACTCTACTCCTCCATGACAGAATAACTCTACTCCTCCATGACAGAATAACTCTACTCCTCCATGACAGAATAACTATTCTCCTCCATGACAGAATAACTCTACTCCTCCATGACAGAATAACTATTCTCCTCCATGACAGAATAACTCTACTCCTCCATGACAGAATAACTCTACTCCTCCATGACAGAATAACTCTACTCCTCCATGACAGAATAACTCTATTCCTCCATGAGAGAGAGTGACCAGTCAAGCACCATGTTATCCGGTTCTGTAAAAATGTACAGAACTAGTCAAAAGTTTGAAAACACACCTTCTCATTCCGGGGTGTTTCTTATTTTAACTATTTTCTACATTGTAGACTAAGAGTGAAGACTATGAAAGGCTATGAAAACTATGAAATAACACATATGGAATCATGTAGTAACCAAAAAAGTGTTAAACAAATCAAAATATATTTTATAATTGAGATTATTCAACGTAGCAACCATTTGCCTTTGCGTTATTTCATCGTTTTAAATCACAGAGAGAGGAAATACATGTATTCAGATAGAATATTATCTCATGTTGTCATGGCAGCATTGTCTATTATCTCACGTTGTCATGGCAGCATTTTATATTATCTCATGTTGTCATCGCAGCATTGTATATTATCTCACGTTGTCATGGCAGCACTGTATATTATCTCACGTTGTCATGGCAGCATTGTATATTATCTCACGTTGTCATGGCAGCATTGTATATTATCTCACGTTGTCATGACAGCATTGTATAATATCGGTCCCGTGTGGCTCAGTTGGTAGAGCATGGCGCTTGCAACGCCAGGGTTGTGGGTTCAATTCCCACGGGGGGACCAGGGTTCAATTCCCAGGGGGGGACCAGGATGAATATGTATGAACTTTCCAATTTGTAAGTCGCTCTGGATAAGAGCGTCTGCTAAATGACTTAAATGTAAATGTATATTATCTCATGTTGTCATCGCAGCATTGAATATTATCTCACGTTGTCATGACAGCATTGTATATTATCTCACGTTGTCATCACCACATTGAATATTATCTCACGTTGTCATGGCAGCATTGTATATTATCTCACGTTGTCATCGAAGCATTGTATATTATCTCACGTTGTCATGACAGCATTGTATATTATCTCACGTTGTCATGGCAGCATTGTATATATTCTCTCACGTTGTCATCGCAGCAATGAGTATTATTTCACGTTGTTTAGGTGTTTTCTGTGTGAAGAGGTGCTCTGGCTGTCAACAACATGAAGAGAAAAACAGATTATTTTCTTTCCTGGCTGTCACGGTCGTCACCTTGAGGTGCACTTTTAAAAGGCTTTTAGTCTAATTAATTTCCCCACTTCCACATCTACTTCCCTTTAAATGAATGGCCCTCTAAACATATATCAGCTGAATGCATTTCACTGTGTTTTATTGAACATTTCCTGCCTCACTCTGCTCACTCACTCACTCCCCAAGCCACACGACGCTCTCAGTCTTAACCATTAAGTTTCTGATGTTTTTCAGTTGTGAGCATTACCCAGAAACTATTTTCACTTTCCGGGGAGGAATGCAGAGAAGAAAAACAAGAACAAATGGGATTTTATCTGAGGTGCCCTGTCCGTATTAAAAATACATCATGTTTTATTATTCAGTTATTTTGTCGTCGTATCGCCACACAAAGCAGGATCGATATTCCTGACGAGGCGGCAGATGCCGGGGGAGCTGCAATTAGGGGACAAACACACACGCACACACACACACACACACACACACACACACACACACACACACACACACACACACACACACACACACACACACACACACACACACACACACACACACACAGGTACAAAGGCTGACTGGTTGATAAATCAGAGTCAGGTCTGTTGTGCTGTCGTGTGTATCTCTGGTGTGTGTGTGTGTGTGTGTGTGTGTGTGTGTGTGTGTGTGTGTGTGTGTGTGTGTGTGTGTGTGTGTGTGTGTGTGTGTGTGTGTGTGTGTGTGTGTGTGTGTGTGTGTGTGTGTGTGTGTGTGTGTGTGTGTGTGTGTGTGTGTGTGTGTGTGTGTGTGTGTGTCTAGTTTAGATCCTGGGGGCGCAGGTGTTCAAACTAAATTCAGAATTGTGAGGGATTAAGGCCCTGCGTATAGAACACTCTCACTCACTCTCTCTCTCTCTCTCTCTCTCTCTCTCACTCTGTCCATCTCTCCATCTCTCACTCTCGATTTAGTTAAATTCAATTTAAGGGGCTCTCTCTCTCTTTCATTGTGTCCCTCTCTCACTCTCTACCTCGCTGTAATAAGATAATGTTTCATTTATTTGTGAGGATATGAGACTATCATTTTGTATGTTTGAAGCTCAGAGATCTGGTTTTGGATGGTAGGTGGTTTAATATCTGGTTTTAGATCTGGTTTAATATCTGGTTTAATATCTGGTTTAATATCTGGTTTAATATCTGGTTTAATATCTGGTTTAATGTCTGGTTTAATATCTGGTTTAATGTCTGGTTTAATATCTGGTTTAATATCTGGTTTAATATCTGGTTTAATATCTGGTTTAATATCTGGTTTAATGTCTGGTTTAATATCTGGTTTTAGATCTAGTTTAATATCTGGTTTAATATCTGGTTTAATGTCTGGTTTAATATCTGGTTTAATATCTGGTTTAATATCTGGTTTTAGATCTGGTTTAATATCTGGTTTAATATCTGGTTTTAGATCTGGTTTAATGTCTGGTTTAATATCTGGTTTAATATCTGGTTTAATATCTGGTTTAATGTCTGGTTTAATATCTGGTTTTAGATCTAGTTTAATATCTGGTTTAATATCTGGTTTAATGTCTGGTTTAATATCTGGTTTAATATCTGGTTTTAGATCTAGTTTAATATCTGGTTTAATATCTGGTTTTGGATGGTAGGTGGTTTAATATCTGGTTTAATGTCTGGTTTAATGTCTGGTTTAATATCTGGTTTAATATCTGGTTTTAGATCTAGTTTAATATCTGGTTTAATATCTGGTTTTGGATGGTAGGTGGTTTAATATCTGGTTTAATGTCTGGTTTAATATATGGGTTTAGATCTGGTTTAATATCTGGTTTAATGTCTGGTTTAATATATGGGTTTAGATCTGGTTTAATATCTGGTTTAATGTCTGGTTTAATATCTGGTTTAATGTCTGGTTTAATATCTGGTTTAATATCTGGTTTTAGATCTGGTTTTAGATCTGGTTTAATATCTGGTTTAATATCTGGTTTAATATCTGGTTTTAGATCTGGTTTAATATCTGGTTTAATATCTGGTTTTAGATCTGGTTTAATATCTGGTTTTAGATCTGGTTTAATATCTGGTTTAATGTCTGGTTTAATATATGGGTTTAGATCTAGTTTAATATCTGGTTTTAGATCTGGTTTTAGATCTGGTTTAATATCTGGGTTTAGATCAGGTTTTAGATGGTAGGTGGTTTTAGATCAGGTTTTAGATGGTAGGTGGTTTTAGATCTGGTTTTAGGTCTGGTTATAGATCAGGTTTTAGATGGTAGGTGGTTTTAGATCTGGTTTTAGGTCTGGTTTTAGATCAGGTTTTGGACTGTATGTGGTTTTAGATCAGGTTTTAGATGGTAGGTGGGTTTAGATCGGGTTTTAGATGGTAGGGAGGTTTAATATCAGGTTTTAGATGGTAGGGAGGTTTAATATCAGGTTTTAGATGGTAGGTGGGTTTAGATCAGGTTTTGGACTGTATGTGGTTTTAGATCAGGTTTTAGATGGTAGGTGGGTTTAGATCGGGTTTTAGATGGTAGGGAGGTTTAATATCAGGTTTTAGATGGTAGGGAGGTTTAATATCAGGTTTTAGATGGTAGGTGGGTTTAGATCAGGTTTTAGATGGTAGGTGGGTTTAGATCAGGTTTTAGATGGTAGGGAGGTTTAATATCAGGTTTTAGATGGTAGGGAGGTTTAATATCAGGTTTTAGATGGTAGGGAGGTTTAATATCAGGTTTTGGATGGTAGGTGGTTTTCTCATCAGACAAAAACGGAAAAGGATTTTATTGTGTGTGGCATGGAGGGAGAGACAGTAGCCAAGCCGACTCGCACTAGTTATACAAGCTAGTTGCTGCCATAGGTTATCCATCATACCATCTGGTAGTGCCTGTCTTGACTGCATCAAAGCGTTGTAAAGAAGCTAGCTAGCTACAGTAGCCAGCTAAGCTAGCTAGGTAAAGTAACAAGGCTAAGCTAGCAAGCTGAAAGTAACAAGGCTAAGCCAACAAGCTGAAAGTAACAAGGCTAAGCTAGCGAGGTAAAGTAACAAGGCTAATTGAGGCTATTCTGCTGAGCTCCCCATCCTTGTCTACATCAACTCCAATCATTTGAAACAACAGCCTACTCCTTCTCATTTAGTCAACTTCATTCCGTAATAAACTGCGATTCCTTTTTTTGCATTGATTAGTAATCTCCCACTACACATGGAGCCTCTGAATGTAGTGCTGCTATGATTGGCCGACAATAACAAGATACCTGTGCCTCTTTTTTAAAGGGGAAACTCATAAAACTGTTGTTTCATAAAACTGTTAAATATAATTGTCTATCCTTGTCGGAAAAGTTTAAAAAAAATGTGTCAGCATGTGCGCAACTGGTCGAAAGAAGTCGGGTGCAGAGATGAGTGACCAGGCTTTAATCAGGGAAACAGCCGGACGCAACTGCATCACAACACTCCGGCTCGAGGAAAAAGCGAATAGCGCACAAATTACACAAACTTGTACAAATTACAAAAACCATGAGTTACAAATATACCCGGCACAAAACCAGCCTTAGCCACACACATAACGACCTAACAATACCACACACAGACATGGGGGGGAACAGAGGATAATATGCACGTGGAGTAATGAGGGGATGTAAACCAGGTGTGCGGAAAAACAAGACAAAAGAAATGGAAAATGAAAGGTGGAGCGGTGATGGCTAGAAGACCGGTGACGTTGACCGCCGAACGCCGCCCGAACAAGGAGAGGGACCGACTTCGGCGGGAGTCGTGACAAATATATATATTTTTTTCTCTATAAAATGAATACTCTCCCAAGTAATGGAATAGTAACGTTAGTTCGGATAACCGTGCCAATCCATAAGAGGGAGTACTAATGCCACAGCTCTGAGCCCCAGCTGGCCCCAAGACTCGCTTATCTCTCTTCAAAGAGCCTGTTGAGGGAGATCCAGGCCTACACCTCAGGAACACATTCCGATACTGTCACGCCCTGACCTTAGAGAGCCTTCTTATGTCTCTATTGTGTTTGGTCGGGGTGTGATTTGGGGTGGGCATTCTATGCTTTGTTTTCTATGTTTCTTTATTTCTATGTTTTGGCCGGGTATGGTTCTCAATCAGAGACAGCTGTCTATCGTTGTCTCTGATTGGGAATCATACTTAGGTAGCCCTTTTCCCTCCTTTCAGTGTGGGTAGTTGACTTTGTTAGTGGCCTGCATAGCCCAGTTAAAGCTTCACGGTCGTTTCTATGTTTATTGTTTTTTAGTTGACATCATTATAATAAAAGTATGTACGCTTCTTCCTCCACTGACGACTGCTGTGACAGAACTACCCACCACCAAAGGACCAAGCAGCGTGGCCAGGAGGAGCAGGGATCCTGGGCCCGGGAGAAGAGAGAATGGAGGACACCGTGACAGATACACATCCAGTCAAAAGTTTGGGGGTCATTTAGAAATGTTCTTGTTTTTGAAAGAAAAGCAACATTACATTTTGTCCATTAAAATAACATCATATTGACTAGAAATACAGTGTAGACATTGTTCAAGTTGTAAATGACTATTGTAGCTGGAAACGGCAGATTTCTTAAGAAATATCTATGTAGACGTACAGAGGCCCATTATCATCTACCATCACTCCTGTTTTGCAATTTCACGTTGTGTTAGCTAATCCAAGTTTATCGTTTTAAAAGGCTAATTGATCATTTGAAAACCCTTTTGCAATTATGTTAGCAAAGCTGAAAACTGTTGTTCGGATTAAAGAAGCAATAAAACTGGCCTTCTTTAGACTTGTTGAGTATCTGGAGCATCAGCCTTTGTGGGTTCGATTACAGCCTCAAAATGGCCAGAAACAAAGCACTTTCTTCTGAAACTCGTCAGTCTATTCTTGTTCTGAGAAATTAAGGCTATTCCATGCGAGAAATTGCCAAGAAACTGAATATCTCGTACAACACTGTGTACTACTCTCTTCACAGAACAGCGCAAACTGTCTCTAACCAGAAAATAAAAGAGGAGTGGGAGCACGACTGGGCAAGAGAACAAGTACATTAGAGTGTCTAGTTTGAGAAACAGACGCCTCACAGTCGTCAACTGGTAGCTTCATTAAAAAGTACTCGCAAAACACCAGTCTCAACGTCAACAGTGAAGAGGCGACTCTGGGATGCTGGCCTTCTAGGCAGTTGCAAAGAAAATGTCATATCTCAGACTGGCCAATAAAAAGAAAAGATTAAGATGGGCAAAGGAACACAGACTCTGGACAGAGGACCTCTGATGATCAGACAGATAATCTGCTTCCTCGTTTGTTTATGCCAAGCAGCGCCGAGCAGAGCGCTGAGAGATGAGCTGAGCACTGGGCTGAGAATCATAGCTGTCCCTCTGTGTCTACCCAATATCACTCTATGTTCTCTAATGAACGCATAGACTACACAACAACAACTGGTCTCTGGTCTGACTCACAGCAAACGACTGGTCTCTGGTCTGACTCACAGAAAACAACTGGTCCCTGGTCTGACTCACAGCAAACAACTGGTCCCTGGTCTGACTCACAGCAAACGACTAGTCTGACTCACAGCAAACGACTGGTCCCTGGTCTGACTCACAGCAAACGACTGGTCTCTGGTCTGACTCACAGCAAACGACTGGTCTCTGGTCTGACTACACACCAACAGCTGGTCTCTGGTCCGACTCACAGCAAACAACTGGTCTCTGGTCTGACTCACAGCAAACAACTGGTCTCTGGTCTGACTCACAGCAAACGACTGGTCTCTGGTCTGACTCACAGCAAACAACTGGTCTCTGGTCTGACTCACAGCAAACGACTGGTCCCTGGTCTGACTCACAGCAAACAACTGGTCTCTGGTCTGACTCACAGCAAACGACTGGTCTCTGGTCTGACTCACAGCAACAACTGGTCTCTGGTCTGACTACACAACAACAACTGGTCTCTGGTCTGACTACACAACAACAACTGGTCTCTGGTCTGACTAAACAACAACAACTGGTCTCTGGTCTGACTAAACAACAACAACTGGTCTCTGGTCTGACTAAACAACAACAACTGGTCTCTGGTCTGACTAAACAACAACAACTGGTCTCTGGTCTGACTCACAGCAAACAACTAGTCCCTGGTCTGACTCACAGCAAACAACTAGTCCCTGGTCTGACTCACAGCAAACGACTAGTCTGACTCACAGCAAACAACTGGTCTCTGGTCTGACTCATAGCAAACGACTAGTCTGACTCACAGCAAACAACTAGTCCCTGGTCTGACTCACAGCAAACAATTAGTCCCTGGTCCGACTCACAGCAAACGACTAGTCCCTGGTCTGACTCACAGCAAACGACTGGTCCCTGGTCTGACTCACAGCAAACGACTGGTCTCTGGTCTGACTCACAGCAAACAACTGGTCCCTGGTCTGACTCACAGCAAACGACTGGTCCCTGGTCTGACTCACAGCAAACAACTGGTCTCTGGTCTGACTCACAGCAAACAACTAGTCCGACTCACAGCAAACAACTAGTCTGACTCACAGCAAACGACTGGTCTCTGGTCTGACTCACAGCAAACAACTAGTCCGACTCACAGCAAACAACTAGTCTGACTCACAGCAAACGACTGGTCTCTGGTCTGACTCACAGCAAACAACTAGTCCGACTCAGAGCAAACGAATAGTCTGACTCACAGCAAACGACTGGTCTCTGGTCTGACTCACAGCAAACAACTGGTCCCTAGTCTGACTCACAGCAAACGACTAGTCCGACTCACAGCAAACGACTAGTCTGACTCACAGCAAACGACTGGTCTCTGGTCTGACTCACAGCAAACAACTAGTCCGACTCACAGCAAACGACTAGTCTGACTCACAGCAAACGACTGGTCTCTGGTCTGACTCACAGCAAACAACTGGTCCCTAGTCTGACTCACAGCAAACGACTAGTCCGACTCACAGCAAACGACTAGTCTGACTCACAGCAAACAACTAGTCCGACTCACAGCAAACAACTAGTCCGACTCACAGCAAACAACTAGTCTGACTCACAGCAAACAACTGGTCTCTGGTCTGACTCACAGCAAACAACTAGTCCGACTCACAGCAAACAACTAGTCCGACTCACAGCAAACAACTGGTCTCTGGTCTGACTCACAGCAAACAACTAGTCCGACTCACAGCAAACAACTAGTCCGACTCACAGCAAACAACTAGTCTGACTCACAGCAAACAACTGGTCTCTGGTCTGACTCACAGCAAACAACTAGTCCGACTCACAGCAAACAACTAGTCCGACTCACAGCAAACAACTGGTCTCTGGTCTGACTCACAGCAAACGACTGGTCTCTGGTCTGACTCACAGCAAACGACTGGTCTCTGGTCTGACTCACAGCAAACGACTGGTCTCTGGTCTGACTCACAGCAAACGACTGGTCTCTGGTCCGACTCACAGCAAACAACTAGTCCGACTCACAGCAAACAACTGGTCTCTGGTCTGACTCACAGCAAACAACTAGTCCGACTCACAGCAAACAACTAGTCCGACTCACAGCAAACGACTGGTCTCTGGTCTGACTCACAGCAAACAACTGGTCTCTGGTCTGACTCACAGCAAACAACTGGTCTCTGGTCTGACTCACAGCAAACGACTGGTCTCTGGTCTGACTACACAACAACGACTGGTCTCTGGTCTGACTCACAGCAAACAACTGGTCTCTGGTCTGACTCACAGCAAACAACTGGTCTCTGGTCTGACTCACAGAAAACAACTGGTCCCTGTTCTGACTCACAGCAAACAACTGGTCCCTGGTCTGACTCACAGCAAACAACTAGTCTGACTCACAGCAAACGACTGGTCCCTGGTCTGACTCACAGCAAACGACTGGTCTCTGGTCTGACTCACAGCAAACGACTGGTCTCTGGTCTGACTACACACCAACAGCTGGTCTCTGGTCCGACTCACAGCAAACAACTGGTCTCTGGTCTGACTCACAGCAAACAACTTGTCTCTGGTCTGACTCACAGCAAACAACTGGTCTCTGGTCTGACTCACAGCAAACGACTGGTCCCTGGTCTGACTCACAGCAAACGACTGGTCTCTGGTCTGACTCACAGCAAACGACTGGTCTCTGGTCTGACTACACACCAACAGCTGGTCTCTGGTCCGACTCACAGCAAACAACTGGTCTCTGGTCTGACTCACAGCAAACAACTGGTCTCTGGTCTGACTCACAGCAAACAACTGGTCTCTGGTCTGACTCACAGCAAACAACTGGTCTCTGGTCTGACTCACAGCAAACAACTGGTCTCTGGTCTGACTCACAGCAAACGACTGGTCCCTGGTCTGACTCACAGCAAACAACTGGTCTCTGGTCTGACTCACAGCAAACGACTGGTCTCTGGTCTGACTCACAGCAACAACTGGTCTCTGGTCTGACTACACAACAACGACTGGTCTCTGGTCTGACTCACAGCAAACGACTGGTCTCTGGTCTGACTCACAGCAACAACTGGTCTCTGGTCTGACTACACAACAACAACTGGTCTCTGGTCTGACTACACAACAACAACTGGTCTCTGGTCTGACTAAACAACAACAACTGGTCTCTGGTCTGACTAAACAACAACAACTGGTCTCTGGTCTGACTAAACAACAACAACTGGTCTCTGGTCTGACTCACATTAAACAACTAGTCCCTGGTCTGACTCACAGCAAACAACTAGTCTCTGGTCTGACTCACAGCAAACAACTGGTCTCTGGTCTGACTCACAGAAAACAACTGGTCCCTGTTCTGACTCACAGCAAACAACTGGTCCCTGGTCTGACTCACAGCAAACAACTAGTCTGACTCACAGCAAACGACTGGTCCCTGGTCTGACTCACAGCAAACGACTGGTCTCTGGTCTGACTAAACAACAACAACTGGTCTCTGGTCTGACTAAACAACAACAACTGGTCTCTGGTCTGACTAAACAACAACAACTGGTCTCTGGTCTGACTCACATTAAACAACTAGTCCCTGGTCTGACTCACAGCAAACAACTAGTCCCTGGTCTGACTCACAGCAAACGACTAGTCTGACTCACAGCAAACAACTGGTCTCTGGTCTGACTCACAGCAAACTACTAGTCTGACTCACAGCAAACAACTTGTCCCTGGTCTGACTCACAGCAAACAACTAGTCCCTTATCCGACTCACAGCAAACGACTAGTCCCTGGTCTGACTCACAGCAAACAACTAGTCCGACTCACAGCAAACAACTAGTCTGACTCACAGCAAACGACTGGTCTCTGGTCTGACTCACAGCAAACAACTAGTCCGACTCACAGCAAACAACTAGTCTGACTCACAGCAAACGACTGGTCCCTGGTCTGACTCACAGCAAACGACTGGTCTCTTGTCTGACTCACAGCAAACAACTGGTCTCTGGTCTGACTCACAGCAAACAACTAGTCCGACTCACAGCAAACAACTAGTCTGACTCACAGCAAACGACTGGTCTCTGGTCTGACTCACAGCAAACAACTAGTCCGACTCACAGCAAACAACTAGTCTGACTCACAGCAAACGACTGGTCTCTGGTCTGACTCACAGCAAACAACTAGTCCGACTCAGAGCAAACGACTAGTCTGACTCACAGCAAACGACTGGTCTCTGGTCTGACTCACAGCAAACAACTGGTCTCTGGTCTGACTCACAGCAAACAACTGGTCTCTGGTCTGACTCACAGCAAACAACTGGTCTCTGGTCTGACTCACAGCAAACAACTGGTCTCTGGTCTGACTCACAGCAAACAACTGGTCTCTGGTCTGACTCACAGCAAACAACTGGTCTCTGGTCTGACTCACAGCAAACAACTGGTCTCTGGTCTGACTCACAGCAAACAACTGGTCTCTGGTCTGACTCACAGCAAACAACTGGTCTCTGGTCTGACTCTAAGCAAACAACTGGTCTCTGGTCTGACTCACAGCAAACAACTGGTCTCTGGTCTGACTCACAGCAAACAACTGGTCTCTGGTCTGACTCACAGCAAACAACTGGTCTCTGGTCTGACTCACAGAAAACAACTGGTCCCTGTTCTGACTCACAGCAAACAACTGGTCCCTGGTCTGACTCACAGCAAACAACTAGTCTGACTCACAGCAAACGACTGGTCCCTGGTCTGACTCACAGCAAACGACTGGTCTCTGGTCTGACTCACAGCAAACGACTGGTCTCTGGTCTGACTACACACCAACAGCTGGTCTCTGGTCCGACTCACAGCAAACAACTGGTCTCTGGTCTGACTCACAGCAAACAACTGGTCTCTGGTCTGACTCACAGCAAACGACTGGTCCCTGGTCTGACTCACAGCAAACGACTGGTCTCTGGTCTGACTCACAGCAAACGACTGGTCTCTGGTCTGACTACACACCAACAGCTGGTCTCTGGTCCGACTCACAGCAAACAACTGGTCTCTGGTCTGACTCACAGCAAACAACTGGTCTCTGGTCTGACTCACAGCAAACAACTGGTCTCTGGTCTGACTCACAGCAAACAACTGGTCTCTGGTCTGACTCACAGCAAACAACTGGTCTCTGGTCTGACTCACAGCAAACGACTGGTCCCTGGTCTGACTCACAGCAAACAACTGGTCTCTGGTCTGACTCACAGCAAACGACTGGTATCTGGTCTGACTCACAGCAACAACTGGTCTCTGGTCTGACTACACAACAACGACTGGTCTCTGGTCTGACTCACAGCAAACAACTGGTCTCTGGTCTGACTCACAGAAAACAACTGGTCCCTGTTCTGACTCACAGCAAACAACTGGTCCCTGGTCTGACTCACAGCAAACAACTAGTCTGACTCACAGCAAACGACTGGTCCCTGGTCTGACTCACAGCAAACGACTGGTCTCTGGTCTGACTCACAGCAAACGACTGGTCTCTGGTCTGACTCACAGCAACAACTGGTCTCTGGTCTGACTACACAACAACAACTGGTCTCTGGTCTGACTACACAACAACAACTGGTCTCTGGTCTGACTAAACAACAACAACTGGTCGCTGGTCTGACTAAACAACAACAACTGGTCTCTGGTCTGACTAAACAACAACAACTGGTCTCTGGTCTGACTCACAGCAAACAACTAGTCCCTGGTCTGACTCACAGCAAACAACTAGTCCCTGGTCTGACTCACAGCAAACGACTAGTCTGACTCACAGCAAACAACTGGTCTCTGGTCTGACTCACAGCAAACAACTAGTCTGACTCACAGCAAACAACTAGTCCCTGGTCTGACTCACAGCAAACAACTAGTCCCTGGTCCGACTCACAGCAAACGACTAGTCCCTGGTCTGACTCACAGCAAACGACTGGTCCCTGGTCTGACTCACAGCAAACGACTGGTCTCTGGTCTGACTCACAGCAAACAACTGGTCCCTGGTCTGACTCACAGCAAACAACTGGTCCCTGGTCTGACTCACAGCAAACGACTGGTCCCTGGTCTGACTCACAGCAAACAACTGGTCTCTGGTCTGACTCACAGCAAACAACTAGTCCGACTCACAGCAAACAACTAGTCTGACTCACAGCAAACGACTGGTCTCTGGTCTGACTCACAGCAAACAACTAGTCCGACTCACAGCAAACAACTAGTCTGACTCACAGCAAACGACTGGTCGCTGGTCTGACTCACAGCAAACAACTAGTCCGACTCAGAGCAAACGACTAGTCTGACTCACAGCAAACGACTGGTCTCTGGTCTGACTCACAGCAAACAACTGGTCCCTAGTCTGACTCACAGCAAACGACTAGTCCGACTCACAGCAAACGACTAGTCTGACTCACAGCAAACAACTAGTCCGACTCACAGCAAACAACTAGTCCGACTCACAGCAAACAACTAGTCTGACTCACAGCAAACAACTGGTCTCTGGTCTGACTCACAGCAAACAACTAGTCCGACTCACAGCAAACAACTAGGCCGACTCACAGCAAACAACTGGTCTCTGGTCTGACTCACAGCAAACGACTGGTCTCTGGTCCGACTCACAGCAAACAACTAGTCCGACTCACAGCAAACAACTGGTCTCTGGTCTGACTCACAGCAAACAACTAGTCCGACTCACAGCAAACAACTAGTCCGACTCACAGCAAACGACTGGTCTCTGGTCTGACTCACAGCAAACAACTGGTCTCTGGTCTGACTCACAGCAAACGACTGGTCTCTGGTCTGACTCACAGCAAACGACTGGTCTCTGGTCTGACTACACAACAACGACTGGTCTCTGGTCTGACTCACAGCAAACAACTGGTCTCTGGTCTGACTCACAGCAAACAACTGGTCTCTGGTCTGACTCACAGAAAACAACTGGTCCCTGGTCTGACTCACAGCAAACAACTGGTCTTTGGTCTGACTCACAGCAAACAACTAGTCTGACTCACAGCAAACGACTGGTCCCTGGTCTGACTCACAGCAAACGACTGGTCTCTGGTCTGACTCACAGCAAACGACTGGTCTCTGGTCTGACTACACACCAACAGCTGGTCTCTGGTCCGACTCACAGCAAACAACTGGTCTCTGGTCTGACTCACAGCAAACAACTGGTCTCTGGTCTGACTCACAGCAAACAACTGGTCTCTGGTCTGACTCACAGCAAACAACTGGTCTCTGGTCTGACTCACAGCAAACAACTGGTCTCTGGTCTGACTCACAGCAAACGACTGGTCCCTGGTCTGACTCACAGCAAACAACTGGTCTCTGGTCTGACTCACAGCAAACGACTGGTCTCTGGTCTGACTCCACAACAACGACTGGTCTCTGGTCTGACTCACAGCAAACGACTGGTCTCTGGTCTGACTCACAGCAACAACTGGTCTCTGGTCTGACTACACAACAACAACTGGTCTCTGGTCTGACTACACAACAACAACTGGTCTCTGGTCTGACTAAACAACAACAACTGGTCTCTGGTCTGACTAAACAACAACAACTGGTCTCTGGTCTGACTAAACAACAACAACTGGTCTCTGGTCTGACTCACAGCAAACAACTAGTCCCTGGTCTGACTCACAGCAAACAACTAGTCCCTGGTCTGACTCACAGCAAACGACTAGTCTGACTCACAGCAAACAACTGGTCTCTGGTCTGACTCACAGCAAACGACTAGTCTGACTCACCACAAACAACTAGTCCCTGGTCTGACTCACAGCAAACAACTAGTCCCTGGTCCGACTCACAGCAAACGACTAGTCCCTGGTCTGACTCACAGCAAACGACTGGTCCCTGGTCTGACTCACAGCAAACGACTAGTCCCTGGTCTGACTCACAGCAAACGACTGGTCTCTGGTCTGACTCACAGCAAACGACTAGTCCGACTCACAGCAAACGACTAGTCTGACTCACAGCAAACAACTGGTCCCTAGTCTGACTCACAGCAAACGACTAGTCCGACTCACAGCAAACGACTAGTCTGACTCACAGCAAACAACTAGTCCGACTCACAGCAAACAACTAGTCCGACTCACAGCAAACAACTAGTCTGACTCACAGCAAACAACTGGTCTCTGGTCTGACTCACAGCAAACGACTGGTCTCTGGTCCGACTCACAGCAAACAACTAGTCCGACTCACAGCAAACAACTGGTCTCTGGTCTGACTCACAGCAAACAACTAGTCCGACTCACAGCAAACAACTAGTCCGACTCACAGCAAACGACTGGTCTCTGGTCTGACTCACAGCAAACAACTGGTCTCTGGTCTGACTCACAGCAAACAACTGGTCTCTGGTCTGACTCACAGCAAACGACTGGTCTCTGGTCTGACTACACAACAACGACTGGTCTCTGGTCTGACTCACAGCAAACAACTGGTCTCTGGTCTGACTCACAGCAAACGACTGGTCTCTGGTCTGACTACACAACAACGACTGGTCTCTGGTCTGACTCACAGCAAACAACTGGTCTCTGGTCTGACTCACAGCAAACGACTGGTCTCTGGTCTGACTCACAGCAAACGACTGGTCTCTGGTCTGACATACAGCAAACAATTGGTCTCTGGTCTGACATACAGCAAACAACTGGTCTCTAGTCTGACTCACAGCAAACGACTGGTCCCTGGTCTGACTCACAGCCTACAACTAGTCCGACTCACAGCCAACAACTAGCCCGACTCACAGCAAACGACTGGTCCCTGGTCTGACTCACAGCAAACAACTAGTCCGACTCACAGCCAACAACTAGTCCGACTCACACCAACAACTGGTCTCTGGTCTGACTCACAGCAAACAACTGGTCTCTGGTCTGACTCACAGCAAACAACTGGTCTCTGGTCTGACTCACAGCAAACAACTGGTCTCTGGTCTGACTCACAGCAAACGACTGGTCTCTGGTCTGACTCACAGCAAACAACTGGTCCCTGGTCTGACTCACAGCAAACAACTGGTCTCTGGTCCGACTCACAGCAAACAACTGGTCCCTGGTCTGACTCACAGCAAACAACTAGTCTGACTCACAGCAAACAACTAGTCTGACTCACAGCAAACAACTAGTCTGACTCACAGCAAACAACTAGTCTGACTCACAGCAAAGAACTGGTCTCTGGTCTGACTCACAGCAAACAACTAGTCCGACTCACAGCAAACAACTAGTCTGACTCACAGCAAACAACTGGTCCCTGGTCTGACTCACAGCAAACAACTAGTCTGACTCACAGCAAACAACTGGTCTCTGGTCTGACTCACAGCAAACAACTGGTCTCTGGTCTGACTCACAGCAAACAACTAGTCCCTGGTCTGACTCACAGCAAACAACTAGTCCGACTCACAGCCAACAACTAGTCCGACTCACACCAACAACTGGTCTCTGGTCTGACTCACAGCAAACAACTGGTCTCTGGTCTGACTCACAGCAAACAACTGGTCTCTGGTCTGACTCACAGCAAACAACTGGTCCCTGGTCTGACTCACAGCAAACAACTGGTCTCTGGTCTGACTCACAGCAAACAACTGGTCCCTGGTCTGACTCACAGCAAACAACTAGTCTGACTCACAGCAAACAACTAGTCTGACTCACAGCAAACAACTAGTCTGACTCACAGCAAAGAACTAGTCCGACTCACAGCAAACAACTAGTCTGACTCACAGCAAACAACTAGTCCGACTCACAGCAAACAACTAGTCCGACTCACAGCAAACAACTAGTCTGACTCACAGCAAACAACTAGTCCCTGGTCTGACTCACAGCAAACAACTGGTCTCTGGTCTGACTCACAGCAAACGACTGGTCCCTGGTCTGACTCACAGCAAACAACTGGTCTCTGGTCCGACTCACAGCAAACAACTAGTCTGACTCACAGCAAACGACTGGTCCCTGGTCTGACTCACAGCAAACAACTGGTCTCTGGTCTGACTCACAGCAAACAACTAGTCCGACTCACAGCAAACAACTAGTCCGACTCACAGCAAACAACTAGTCTGACTCACAGCAAACAACTGGTCTCTGGTCTGACTCACAGCAAACAACTAGTCTGACTCACAGCAAACAACTAGTCCGACTCACAGCAAACAACTAGTCTGACTCACAGCAAACAACTAGTCCCTGGTCTGACTCACAGCAAACAACTGGTCTCTGGTCTGACTCACAGCAAACGACTGGTCCCTGGTCTGACTCACAGCAAACAACTGGTCTCTGGTCTGACTCACAGCAAACAACTGGTCTCTGGTCTGACTCACAGCAAACAACTAGTCTGACTCACAGCCAACAACTAGTCCGACTCACAGCAAACAACTAGTCTGACTCACAGCAAACGACTGGTCCCTGGTCTGACTCACAGCAAACAACTGGTCTCTGGTCTGACATACAGCATCATTGACAGCCCAGCCCTTTCTCTCAGCTGCAGGGATGAGAGAGAGACAGAGATGTCAGACCTGTGTAATGTAACCTAACCTGTGAGGTGAGGGCATTGTGTTTTTCAATAACCTTTATTTAACTATGCAGGTCAGTTAAAAACAAATTCTTATTTTCAATGACAGCCTAGGAACAGTGGGTTCCTTGGTTAGGAGCAGAACGATAGATTTGTACCTTGTCAGCTCGGGGATTCAAACTTGCAACCTTTCGGTTACTAGTCCAACGCTCTAACCACTAGGTTACGCTGCCGCCACTGTGTTGAAGCCATCTTTAGCCTCTATCTTGGATCTCCCCCCAAAAACAGAGTAAAAAATATTTTTGGAAGCTGTGGAAATGCATTTATTAAATTTTACATTTATGACCCGCTTCAGGAAACAAGGTATATTTTGCGGGTCACTACCTCACAGGAGAGCCGTTTGAACATAATATTTTTTTTGTTAAATCAAAATATTTAGCTTTTTTTTGCCAGAAATGCCCTCTGGAACATGTGAACTTTCATGTGCCTTAATTACAAACTTGTATTTCATCTGTAAAAAACTAAGAAAATTGGTAAATTACGAGCCTTGTTGGTTTAGCCACAGAAAAAGTCAGCAACCTTCCTGCTAGCCGTGATTGGCTGAGATAATGAGATAATGAGTGGGCTGTACAATGTTAGAGATGAGTTCGGATTGGTCTGCCATATAGCACGTTTCTGTCTATTTGAGATGGTTTGTATGTGTAGGTAATCCTGTCTAACAAGGCTTTTTAAACAAATGTATTGCATAGTATAATTGCTTATGTGTTGCTCTCCACTTTCTGGACGACCTGTCTGTCTGTCTGTATGTCTGTCTGTCTGTCTGTCTGTCTGTCTGTCTGTCTGTCTCTCTCCCTCACTCTGTCCATCTCTGACTCTCAATTTAGTTAAATTCAATTCAAGGGGCTCTCTCTCTCTTTCATTCTGTCCCTCTCTCTGGACGACCTGTCTGTCTGTCTCTCTGGACGACCTGTCTGTCTGTCTCTCTGGACGACCTGTCTGTCTGTCTGTCTGTCCGTCCGTCCGTCCGTCCGTCCGTCCGTCCGTCCGTCCGTCCGTCCGTCCGTCCGTCCGTCCATCCGTCCGTCTGTCTGTCTCTCTCTCTCTCTCTCTCTCTCTCTCTCTCTCTCTCTCTCTCTCTCTCTCTCTTTCTCTCTCTTTCATTCTGTCCCTGGACGACCTAGTTTTGAAATCAGTGATGATATAAGACATTTCTAAATTTGACTAAAATGATTGTACTGTTAGTTGGCTATCTAATGTTAGCTCGCTAGCTAACGTTACGTGTATGATTTTATTATTTGCTTGACTAGTTATAATCTAATGTTTGCTAGCTAACATTGAACCTGTTTGGTTAGCTACCTGCAGATTCATGCACGGTAGTAACGTCATGAGTTGGGATCATGGCTCATTGTTTACCTAGCTAGCTATATGTCTTAACAAACTACTCCACTATGCAAGTAACCATTTCGGGTGCGTTTGTAAATTCTGTCTGGCCATCTACTCCGATTTCAGAGCACTCTCGTCTGAGTGTGCCAGAGAGCAGAATAACTGATGAATTTACTCAACACCCGTTGAATATGGCCGGTGTAAGTAAATGTCGTTAAAAAAGCATAATTAAATTGTTGCCAGCAGCACAGTTACAGTCACCAACGCTCTAGATAACATAAAAACAGCCTAACCAGCTCTGCTAGGGTGAATAAAACGGTCAGAGTGAGCTGTTCTCTTAATTGTGTTTGGAAGTAGCTAGCAAGCTAGCCAACGTTAATCAGTTAGCTTCGGTGCTTGACTGCCGTTGTTAGGACAGAACGCTCGGATCAACCCTACTCATCGGCCAGAGCGCTCCGAGAGTGAAACGCTCAGAATTTACAAACGGACAATCTGACAACACAGTTGCTGTCACCAACGCTCTGGATTACATAACAGCCTAACCAGCTCTGCTAGGGCGAGTAATGTTCAGTGAGCTGTTCTCTCATTTGTGTCTGGAAGTAGCCGGCAAGTTAGCCAGTTAGCTTGGGTTCTTGACTGCTGTTGTTAGTCCAGAACAAACCTTAAAGAGATGGGTCGGAAAAAAAGCTTCAAATAGTGTGAATGATCCTGAACGGGTGTAGCTCTCCAGTAGGTACCAAAACATTCAAAGGCCATTTTCTAAAAAAAAAAGGTTACAAGTTTATCAACTTTCAAAGCAGAATTACTTTCCCATTGTTCGTCAAATGCAGTGTATGATATACCATTTTGTAGCTCTGAGTCTCTACTTTTATCCAATGTAAAAAAACACCCTTTAAAATGTTGCTACATAAGACTGAATCAAGGCAGTCGGTCACATTTGTTTTTGTCACGTTTATTCTATTGCAGACAATATTGCATACTTTAAATTATAGTATGTGAAGCAGTCCTCCATGGGAATTAATGGATTTCTACAGAATTGTTTCAAAGACAAAGTGAAGACAGTAACATTAGTACTGACTTATTAGTACTTTTTTTTTAACATATTTTCTTTAAAGTATGATTTTTTTTGAAAGTACTAATGTTAATGTCCTCACTTTGTCCTTGAAACATTTATTTGAAACACTGTAGAATTCCATTCCCATGGAGGACTGCTTCTTCTGGGGAGTTCCAATATGGCCGACAGAGGGCTTCAATGCCCTCTTATTGGCCGAGACATAGCATCAGCAGCTCTATGTATATCAAGGCACAAATGCAACGGCCAAGGAATCAAAACCGGGTCATCAGTGAGATGCACACACCAAATACAACAATGCCAGCTCACAAAACTGAAAAATATTAGCCATTTAAAGAACCAAATATCTCCATATAGCAGCTGATTTCACCAATGGCAGACTGCACACCAACAGGACACCTATTTACTTTACTAGACAAACCAGTTAAGGACAAATTCTTATTTACAATGACAGCCTACCCCAGCAAAACTTGGCCAATTGCGCACTGCCCTATGGTACTCCCAATCACAGCCAGATGTGATACAGCCTGGATTTGAACAAAACCTTTTGCACTGCGATGCAGTGCCTCAGACCGCTGCGCCACGTAGCCATATGACACCAGCTTACCTTCACTTAAAGATTATAGCTGTTTTACATGTGGTGGTGATAATTACTGAATGAAAGCCACATGGAACTGAGGCCACGGTGTGAAATGATTATACTCTCATCCCATAATCCTATCAACTCTAAAACTGTAGTCATGGTAACACCCCTCACTTTGAACAGAGCAATTTATCTAAATCCTTCCTGGGTTTGAAGGAGCAGGAAGAGGAGAGGAGGAGAGGGGGAGATGAGGAGGAGGGGAAGAGCCAGAAGAGGAGAGGAGGAGGAGGAAATTAGGAGAGGAGGAGGAAGAGGAGAGGAAGAGGAGGAGCCAGAGGAGGAGAAGAGGAGCAGGATGGGAAGCAGGAGGACAAGAGGAGGAGCAGGAGAAGGAGATGAGGAGGAGGACCAGAGGAGGAGGAGGAGCAGAGAGGAGATGAAGAGGAGAGGAGGAGGAGGACCAGAGAGGAGATGAAGAGGAGAGGAGGAGAAGGAGCTGGAAGAGGAGAGGAGGAGGACCAGAGAGGAGATGAAGAGGAGAGGAGGAGAAGGCGCAGGAAGAGGAGAGGAGGAGGAGGACCAGAGAGGAGATGAAGAGGAGGAGCAGGAGAAGGAGATGAGGAGGAGGACCAGAGGAGCAGGAAGATGAGGAGGAGAAGAGGAGCAGGAGAAGGAGGAGAAGGAGGACGAGAAGAGGAACAGGGGAAGAGGAGGAGGAGATGAGGAGCAGGAGGAGGAGGAGAGGAGGAGAGGTGGAAAGGAGCCGGAAGAGGTGAGAAGGAGCAGGAGAGGGGGAGGAGAGGAGGAGAGAGGGAGAGCAGGAGCAGGAGAAGGGGTGAAAGGTAGAGCAGGATTAGAAGAGGAGGAGAGAGAGAGAGCAGCACAGATGTTTGCACTTAAGTGCGATAACAAAATACCACCGTTGATCTTAGAGGATGTATCTCACCCTCTAGACAGAGTTCTAAAGATAGTAAATCATTCCTATCATGACTGTTGTTTAAAGCTGTGCCTGTCTCTGTAAGATCCCATGGGATCCTCTCTTCAGAAGCAGAATGTTCACTGATTAATTCCTATTGATGAGATTCAGATGCTTTTCTTGACTAAATGATATGAAGACATTATTAAGGCATTGGAATACACTAAGGTACAGTATACTAGAACAGGGACACATATTACTAAACAAGGTCCGGACTACTGCTGGTTTCTCTTCTACTTGATTATGAATTGCACCCACCTGGTGTCCCAGGTCTAAATCAGTCCCTGATTAGAGGGGAATCACCCACCTGGTGTCCCAGGTCTAAATCAGTCCCTGATTAGAGGGGAATCACCCACCTGGTGTCCCAGGTCTAAATCAGTCCCTGATTAGAGGGGAATCACCCACCTGGTGTCCCAGGTCTAAATCAGTCCCTGATTAGAGGGGAATCACCCACCTGGTGTCCCAGGTCTAAATCAGTCCCTGATTAGAGGGGACTCACCCACCTGGTGTCCCAGGTCTAAATCAGTCCCTGATTAGAGGGGAATCACCCACCTGGTGTCCCAGGTCTAAATCAGTCCCTGATTAGAGGGAACCACCCACCTGGTGTCCCAGGTCTAAATCAGTCCCTGATTAGAGGGGAATCACCCACCTGGTGTCCCATGTCTAAATCAGTCCCTGATTAGAGGGGAATCACCCACCTGGTGTCCCAGGTCTAAATCAGTCCCTGATTAGAGGGAACCACCCACCTGGTGTCCCAGGTCTAAATCAGTCCCTGATTAGAGGGGAATCACCCACCTGGTGTCCCATGTCTAAATCAGTCCCTGATTAGAGAGGAATCACCCACCTGGTATCCCAGGTCTAAATCAGTCCCTGATTAGAAGAGAATCACCCACCTGGTGTCCCAGGTCTAAATCAGTCCCTGATTAAAGGGGAATCACCCACCTGGTGTCCCAGGTCTAAATCAGTCCCTGATTAGAAGAGAATCACCCACCTTGTGTCCCAGGTCTAAATCAGTATCAGTCCCTGATTAGAGGAGAATCACCCACCTGGTGTCCCAGGCCTAAATCAGTCCCTGATTAGAGGGGAATCACCCACCTGGTGTCCCAGGTCTAAATCAGTCCCTGATTAGAGGGGAATCACCCACCTGGTTTCCCAGGCCTAAATCAGTCCCTGATTAGAAGAGAATCACCCACCTGGTGTCCCAGGCCTAAATCAGTCCCTGATTAGAGGGGAATCACCCACCTGGTGTCCCAGGTCTAAATCAGTCCCTGATTAGAGGGGAAACACCCACCTGGTGTCCCAGGTCTAAATCAGTCCCTGATTAGAGGGGAATCAACCACCTGGTGTCCCAGGCCTAAATCAGTCCCTGATTAGAGGGGAATCACCCACCTCGTGTCCCAGGTCTAAACCAGTCCCTGATTAGAGGGGAATCACCCACCTGGTGTCCCAGGTCTAAATCAGTCTCTGATTAGAGGGGAATCACCCGCCTGGTTTTCCAGGTCTAAATCAGTCCCTGATTAGAGGGGAATTACCCACCTGGTGTCCATGGTCTAAATCAGTCCCTGATTAGAAGAGAATCACCCACCTGGTGTCCCAGGTCTAAATCAGTCCCTGATTACAAGAGAATCACCCTCCTGGTGTCCCAGGTCTAAATCAGTCCCTGATTAGAGGGGAATCACCCACCTGGTGTCCCAGGTCTAAACCAGTCCCTGGTTAGAGGGGAATCACCCACCTGGTGTCCCAGGTCTAAATCAGTCCCTGATTAGAGGGGAATCACCCACCTGGTGTCCCAGGTCTAAATCAGTCCCTGATTAGAGGAGAATCACCCACCTGGTGTCCCAGGCCTAAATCAGTCCCTGATTAGAGGAGAATCACCCACCTGGTGTCCCAGGTCTAAATCAGTCCCTGATTAGAGGGGAATCACCCACCTGGTGTCCCAGGTCTAAATCAGTCCCTGGTTAGAGGGGAATCACCCACCTGGTGTCCCAGGTCTAAATCAGTCCCTGATTAGAAGAGAATCACCCACCTGGTGTCCCAGGTCTAAATTAGTATCAGTCCCTGATTAGAAGGTAATCACCCACCTGGTGTCCCAGGTCTAAATTAGTCCCTGATTAGAGGGGAATCACCCACCTGGTGTCCCAGGTCTAAATCAGTCCCTGATTAGAAGAGAATCACCCACCTGGTGTCCCAGGTCTAAATCAGTATCAGTCCCTGATTAGAGGGGAATCACCCACCTGGTGTCCCAGGTCTAAATCAGTCCCTGATTAGAAGAGAATCACCCACCTGGTGTCCCAGGTCTAAATCAGTATCAGTCCCTGATTAGAGGGGAATCACCCACCTGGTGTCCCAGGTCTAAATCAGTCCCTGATTAGAAGAGAATCACCCACCTGGTGTCCCAGGTCTAAATCAGTATCAGTCCCTGATTAGAGGGGAATCACCCACCTGGTGTCCCAGGTCTAAATCAGTCCCTGATTAGAAGAGAATCACCCACCTGGTGTCCCAGGTCTAAATCAGTCCCTGATTAGAGGGGAATCACCCACCTGGTGTCCCAGGTCTAAATCAGATTTAGTCCCTGATTAGAGGGGAATCACCCACCTGGTGTCCAAGGTCTAAATCAGTCCGTGATTAGAGGAGAATCACCCACCTGGTGTCCAAGGTCTAAATCAGTCCCTGATTAGAGGAGAATCACCCACCTGGTGTCCCAGGTCTAAATCAGTCCCTGATTAGAGGGGAATCACCCACCTGGTGTCCCAGGTCTAAATCAGTCCCTGATTAGAGGGGAATCACCCACCTGGTGTCCAAGGTCTAAATCAGTCCCTGATTAGAGGAGAATCACCCACCTGGTGTCCCAGGTCTAAATCAGTCCCTGATTAGAGGAGAATCACCCACCTGGTGTCCCAGGTCTAAATCAGTCCCTGATTAGAGGGGAATCACCCACCTGGTGTCCCAGGTCTAAATCAGTCCCTGATTAGAGGGGAATCACCCACCTGGTGTCCCAGGCCTAAATCAGTCCCTGATTAGAGGAGAATCACCCACCTGGTGTCCCAGGTCTAAATCAGTCCCTGATTAGAGGGGAATCACCCACCTGGTGTCCCAGGTCTAAATCAGTCCCTGATTAGAGGGGAATCGCCCACCTGGTGTCCCAGGTCTAAATCAGTCCCTGATTAGAGAGGAATCGCCCACCTGGTGTCCCAGGTCTAAATCAGTCCCTGATTAGAAGAGAATCGCCCACCTGGTGTCCCAGGTCTAAATCAGTCCCTGATTAGAGGGGAATCACCCACCTGGTGTCCCAGGTCTAAATCAGTCCCTGATTAGAAGAGAATCACCCACCTGGTGTCCCAGGTCTAAATCAGTCCCTGATTAGAGGAGAATCACCCACCTGGTGTCCCAGGTCTAAATCAGTCCCTGATTAGAGGTGAATCACCCACCTGGTGTCCCAGGTCTAAATCAGTCCCTGATTAGAGGAGAATCACCCACCTGGTGTCCCAGGTCTAAATCAGTCCCTGATTAGAGGAGAATCACCCACCAGGTGTCCCAGGTCTAAATCAGTCCCTGATTAGAGGGGAATCACCCACCAGGTTTCCCAGGCCTAAATCAGTCCCTGATTAGAGGAGAATCACCCACCTGGTGTCCCAGGTCTAAATCAGTCCCTGATTAGAGGGGAATCACCCACCTGGTGTCCCAGGTCTAAATCAGTCCCTGATTAGAGGGGAATCACCCACCTGGTGTCCCAGGTCTAAATCAGTCCCTGATTAGAGAGGAATCACCCACCTGGTGTCCCAGGTCTAAATCAGTCCCTGATTAGAAGAGAATCACCCACCTGGTGTCCCAGGTCTAAATCAGTCCCTGATTAGAGGGGAATCACCCACCTGGTGTCCCAGGTCTAAATCAGTCCCTGATTAGAAGAGAATCACCCACCTGGTGTCCCAGGTCTAAATCAGTCCCTGATTAGAGGAGAATCACCCACCTGGTGTCCCAGGCCTAAATCAGTCCCTGATTAGAGGAGAATCACCCACCTGGTGTCCCAGGTCTAAATCAGTCCCTGATTAGAGGAGAATCACCCACCTGGTGTCCCAGGTCTAAATCAGTCCCTGATTAGAGGAGAATCACCCACCTGGTGTCCCAGGTCTAAATCAGTCCCTGATTAGAGGAGAATCACCCACCTGGTGTCCCAGGTCTAAATCAGTCCCTGATTAGAGGGGAAACACCCACCTGGTGTCCCAGGTCTAAATCAGTCCCTGATTAGAGGGGAATCACCCACCTGGTGTCCCAGGCCTAAATCAGTCCCTGATTAGAGGGGAATCACCCACCTCGTGTCCCAGGTCTAAACCAGTCCCTGATTAGAGGGGAATCACCCACCTGGTGTCCCAGGTCTAAATCAGTCTCTGATTAGAGGGGAATCACCCGCCTGGTTTTCCAGGTCTAAATCAGTCCCTGATTAGAGGGGAATTACCCACCTGGTGTCCATGGTCTAAATCAGTCCCTGATTAGAAGAGAATCACCCACCTGGTGTCCCAGGTCTAAATCAGTCCCTGATTACAAGAGAATCACCCACCTGGTGTCCCAGGTCTAAATCAGTCCCTGATTAGAGGGGAATCACCCACCTGGTGTCCCAGGTCTAAACCAGTCCCTGGTTAGAGGGGAATCACCCACCTGGTGTCCCAGGTCTAAATCAGTCCCTGATTAGAGGGGAATCACCCACCTGGTGTCCCAGGTCTAAATCAGTCCCTGATTAGAGGAGAATCACCCACCTGGTGTCCCAGGCCTAAATCAGTCCCTGATTAGAGGAGAATCACCCACCTGGTGTCCCAGGTCTAAATCAGTCCCTGATTAGAGGGGAATCACCCACCTGGTGTCCCAGGTCTAAATCAGTCCCTGGTTAGAGGGGAATCACCCACCTGGTGTCCCAGGTCTAAATCAGTCCCTGATTAGAAGAGAATCACCCACCTGGTGTCCCAGGTCTAAATTAGTATCAGTCCCTGATTAGAAGGTAATCACCCACCTGGTGTCCCAGGTCTAAATTAGTCCCTGATTAGAGGGGAATCACCCACCTGGTGTCCCAGGTCTAAATCAGTCCCTGATTAGAAGAGAATCACCCACCTGGTGTCCCAGGTCTAAATCAGTATCAGTCCCTGATTAGAGGGGAATCACCCACCTGGTGTCCCAGGTCTAAATCAGTCCCTGATTAGAAGAGAATCACCCACCTGGTGTCCCAGGTCTAAATCAGTATCAGTCCCTGATTAGAGGGGAATCACCCACCTGGTGTCCCAGGTCTAAATCAGTCCCTGATTAGAAGAGAATCACCCACCTGGTGTCCCAGGTCTAAATCAGTATCAGTCCCTGATTAGAGGGGAATCACCCACCTGGTGTCCCAGGTCTAAATCAGTCCCTGATTAGAAGAGAATCACCCACCTGGTGTCCCAGGTCTAAATCAGTCCCTGATTAGAGGGGAATCACCCACCTGGTGTCCCAGGTCTAAATCAGATTTAGTCCCTGATTAGAGGGGAATCACCCACCTGGTGTCCAAGGTCTAAATCAGTCCGTGATTAGAGGAGAATCACCCACCTGGTGTCCAAGGTCTAAATCAGTCCCTGATTAGAGGAGAATCACCCACCTGGTGTCCCAGGTCTAAATCAGTCCCTGATTAGAGGGGAATCACCCACCTGGTGTCCCAGGTCTAAATCAGTCCCTGATTAGAGGGGAATCACCCACCTGGTGTCCAAGGTCTAAATCAGTCCCTGATTAGAGGAGAATCACCCACCTGGTGTCCCAGGTCTAAATCAGTCCCTGATTAGAGGAGAATCACCCACCTGGTGTCCCAGGTCTAAATCAGTACCTGATTAGAGGGGAATCACCCACCTGGTGTCCCAGGTCTAAATCAGTCCCTGATTAGAGGGGAATCACCCACCTGGTGTCCCAGGTCTAAATCAGTCCCTGATTAGAGGGGAATCGCCCACCTGGTGTCCCAGGTCTAAATCAGTCCCTGATTAGAGAGGAATCGCCCACCTGGTGTCCCAGGTCTAAATCAGTCCCTGATTAGAAGAGAATCGCCCACCTGGTGTCCCAGGTCTAAATCAGTCCCTGATTAGAGGGGAATCACCCACCTGGTGTCCCAGGTCTAAATCAGTCCCTGATTAGAAGAGAATCACCCACCTGGTGTCCCAGGTCTAAATCAGTCCCTGATTAGAGGTGAATCACCCACCTGGTGTCCCAGGTCTAAATCAGTCCCTGATTAGAGGAGAATCACCCACCTGGTGTCCCAGGTCTAAATCAGTCCCTGATTAGAGGAGAATCACCCACCAGGTGTCCCAGGTCTAAATCAGTCCCTGATTAGAGGGGAATCACCCACCAGGTTTCCCAGGCCTAAATCAGTCCCTGATTAGAGGAGAATCACCCACCTGGTGTCCCAGGTCTAAATCAGTCCCTGATTAGAGGGGAATCACCCACCTGGTGTCCCAGGTCTAAATCAGTCCCTGATTAGAGGGGAATCACCCACCTGGTGTCCCAGGTCTAAATCAGTCCCTGATTAGAGAGGAATCACCCACCTGGTGTCCCAGGTCTAAATCAGTCCCTGATTAGAAGAGAATCACCCACCTGGTGTCCCAGGTCTAAATCAGTCCCTGATTAGAGGGGAATCACCCACCTGGTGTCCCAGGTCTAAATCAGTCCCTGATTAGAAGAGAATCACCCACCTGGTGTCCCAGGTCTAAATCAGTCCCTGATTAGAGGAGAATCACCCACCTGGTGTCCCAGGCCTAAATCAGTCCCTGATTAGAGGAGAATCACCCACCTGGTGTCCCAGGTCTAAATCAGTCCCTGATTAGAGGAGAATCACCCACCTGGTGTCCCAGGTCTAAATCAGTCCCTGATTAGAGGAGAATCACCCACCTGGTGTCCCAGGTCTAAATCAGTCCCTGATTAGAGGAGAATCACCCACCTGGTGTCCCAGGTCTAAATCAGTCCCTGATTAGAGGGGAATCACCCACCAGGTGTCCCAGGTCTAAATCAGTCCCTGATTAGAGGGGGAATCACCCACCAGGTGTCCCAGGTCTAAATCAGTCCCTGATTAGAGGGGAATCACCCACCAGGTGTCCCAGGTCTAAATCAGTCCCTGATTAGAAGGGGAATCACCCACCTGGTGTCCCAGGTCTAAATCAGTCCCTGATTAGAGGGGGAATCACCCACCAGGTGTCCCAGGTCTAAATCAGTCCCTGATTAGAGGGGGAATCACCCACCAGGTGTCCCAGGTCTAAATCAGTCCCTGGAATCATTTGGAAGAATTCAATTTAAAAAAGCAGTGGATCTGGCTTCCAGGTTTGAATTTAAGGGTAATAGTTATAAATTTGTATTATTATTATTTATTTCACCTTCATTTAAACCAGGAAAATTACAATACAATATATTACAATACATTACCTTACAATACATTACAATACAACAAAATACATTACAAAACAATATATTACAATACATTAAAATACAATACATTACAATACAATAAAATATGTTACAATAAAATACAATACAATACAATACAATACATTACAATACATTACAATACAATACATTAACAACAATTACAATGGTAAATTACTCAGTGACACCTTCTCCTCCAGTTTTAAAGTATTTTGTCATTTATTCCCAGACCAAGGAGCACTGTAGGTGAAGGATTGCTTCCCCATTTCAGTCCTTTCCCTTGGAACTGAGAATGTGATCACTGAGAGGCTGCAGGATTGCGATGATGTTAAGTGAGGAGAGGAGTCAAATCCCTGCCTTGTTCACAAATACAGTACGCACCAGTGACTTCTGGTAGGAAGCGAGGGCCACATCACCATGTTGTATAGTTCACAGTCGTCTTCCATTAGTTATGATCCTAAGCGTTCTGTGATACACCGTATCCAGCATCTTAAGGGTAGTGGCAGAGGCTTGCGTGTAAATAATGTTACCATAATCCAAGACAGATTAACATGTCTCTTGCACAAGATCCATCCTAATTGACATAGAAAAAAACAAGAATTGTTTCTAATATTAAAAACATCAGTTTCTTTGTCAAGTTTTCAAATGTGCTGCTTAAAATGCAGCTTTTCATCTAAATACATGCCTAGGTATTTATAAGGAGATACCCTTCAGATCAGTTGGTCATTTACAGTTAATGCCTGGGTATTTATAAGGAGATACCTTTCAGATCAGTTGGTCATTTACAGTTAATGCCTGGGTATTTATAAAGAGATACCCTTCAGATCAGTTGGCCATTTACAGTTAATGCCTAGGTATTTATAAGGAGATACCTTTCAGATCAGTTGGCCATTTACAGTTAATGCCTAGGTATTTATAAGGAGATACCCTTCAGATCAGTTGGTCATTTACAGTTAATGCCTAGGTATTTATAAGGAGATACCCTTCAGATCAGTTGGTCATTTACAGTTAATGCCTAGGTATTTATAAGGAGATACCCTTTGTAACAGTCCTGACCTATTTATGTTAGTTTTTATGTGTTTATGGTCAGGGCATGTGTTTTGGGTGGGCAGTCTATGTTACCTGTTTCTATGTTGGTTTCGGTTTGCCTGGTATGGCTCTTGATTAGAGGCAGGTGGTTTGCATTTTCCTCTAATCAAGAGTCATATTTAGGTAGGGCATTATCACTGTGTGTTTGTGGGTGATTGTCTCCTGTGATGTCTATCGTGTTGTCGATGTTTTTTCACATATGGAGCTGTTTGGCTGTTCGTTCGTTTTGATGTCCGTTCCTGTTCGTGAGTTTACGTTTGTCCATGTAAGTTTATGTTCAGGTTCCGTTGTACGTCGTTTTCTTATTTTGTAGTTTGTTAAAGTGTTTTTGTTTCGTGACCATCGTAATTAATAATAAAGATGGCATATTTCCCAGACTCCGCATTTTGGTCAGAAGATCCTTCTCTCCTCACCTCATCTGAGGATGAGGAAAGCGACAGCTATGACAGAATCACCCACCAAAATACAGAGACCAAGCGGTATGGGAAAAATGCTCGACGGAGCAACAAGGACTTTTGGACTTGGGAGGAGATCCTGTCTGGTAGAGGACCCTGGGCGCAAACTGGAGGAAATCGCTGCTCTCGTGAGAAGAGTGAGGCAGCCACAGCCCAGGAGCGCTGGTATGAGGAGGCAGCTAGGAGACGTGGATGGAAGCCGGAGATTCAAGCTCGTAACCGGAATTATGAGGGGACACGTCTTGCACGGAAGCCCGAAAAGCCCGTGAGTAACTCCCAAAAATTTCTTGGGGGGGGGCTAAGGGGTTGTGGGCCAAGGGCAGGTAGGAGACCTGCGCCCACTTCCCAGGCTAACCGTGGAGAGCGGGAGTACGGGCAGACACCGTGTTACGCAGTAGAGCGCACGGTGTCTCCTGTACGTGTGCATAGCCCAGTGCGGGTTATTCCACCTCCCCGCACTGGTAGGGCTAGATTGGGCATTGAGCCAGGTGTCATGAGGCCGGCTCAACGCGTCTGGTCTCCAGTGCGTCTCCTCGGGCCGGCATACATGGCACCTGCCTTACGCATGGTTTCCCCGGTTCGCCTGCATAGCCCAGTGCGGGCTATTCCACCTCGCCGCACTGGCAGGGCGACCGGGAGCATTCAACCAGGTAAGGTTGGGCAGGCTCAATGCTCAAGAGAGCCAGTACGCCTGCACGGTCCGGTATTTCCGGCGCCACCTCCCCGCCCCAGCCTAGTACCTACAGTGCCTATATTACGCACTAGGCTACCAGTGCATTTCCAGAGCCCTGTTCCTCCTCCACGCACTCTCCCTATAGTGCGTGTATCCAGTTCGGTGCCTCCAGTTCCGGCCCCACGCACTAAGCCACCTGTGCGTCTCCCAAGTCCTGTACACACTGTCACTTCTCCCCGTACTAGTCCTGAGGTGCGTGCCCTCAGCCAGGTGCCACCAGTGCCGGTACCACGCACCAGGTATAGAGTACGCTTTGAGAGTTCAGTGTGCCCTGTCTCTGCTCCCCGCACTAGTAGGAAGGTGCTTATCATTAGCACGGTGCCTCCAGTTCCGGCACCACGCACCAGGTCTACAGTGCGCCATATCCGGCCAGAGCCATCCGTCTCCCCAGCGCCATCTGAGCCATCCGTCTCCCCAGCGCCATCTGAGCCATCCGTCTCCCCAGCGCCATCTGAGCCATCTGTCTCCTCAGCGCCATCTGAGCCATCCGTCTCCCCAGCGCCATCTGAGCCATCCGTCTGCCAGGAGCCTGCAAAGCCGCCCGTCTGCCATGAGCCTGCAAAGCCGCCCGTCTGCCATGAGCCTACAGAGCCGTCAGCCAGACAGGAGCCGCTAGAGCCATCAGCCAGACAGGAGCCGCTAGAGCCGTCAGCCAGACAGGATCTGCCAGAGCCGCCAACCAGACAGGATCTGCCAGAGCCGCCAACCAGACAGGATCTGCCAGAGCCGCCAACCAGACAGGATCTGCCAGAGCCGCCAACCAGACAGGATCTGCCAGAGCCGCTAACCAGACAGGATCTGCCAGAGCCGCCAGCGAGCCATGAGCAGCCAGAGCCGCCAGCGAGCCATGAGCAGCCAGAGCCGTCAGTGAGCCATGAGCAGCCAGAGCCGTCAGTGAGCCATGAGCAGCCAGAGCCGTCAGTGAGCCATGAGCAGCCAGAGCCGTCAGAGAGCCATGAGCAGCCAGAGCCGTCAGAGCGCCATGAGCGTCGTGAGCCGTCAGCCTGCCATGAGCGTCGAGAGCCGTCAGCCTGCCATGAGCGTCGAGAGCCGTCAGCCTGCCATGAGCGTCGAGAGCCGTCAGCCTGCCATGAGCGTCGAGAGCCGTCAGCCTGCCATGAGCGTCGAGAGCCGTCAGCCTGCCATGAGCGTCGAGAGCCGTCAGCCTGCCATGAGCGTAGAGAGCCGTCAGTCTGCCATGAGCGTCGAGAGCCGTCAGCCAGCATGGACCTGCCAGAGCCGTCCAAACAGGACCTGCCAGAGTCCTTCAGCCGGGATCTGCCCCTTGTCCCGGTGCTGCCCCTTGTCCCGGTGCTGCCCCTTGTCCCGGTGCTGCCCCTTGTCCCGGTGCTGCCCCTTGTCCCGGTGCTGCCCCTTGTCCCGGTGCTGCCCCTTGTCCCGGTGCTGCCCCTTGTCCCGGTGCTGCCCCTTGTCCCGGTGCTGCCCCTTATTCCAGTGATGGTCCTTATCCTGGTGCTGCCCCTTGTTTTTGTGCTGCCCCTTGTCCCGGTGCTACCCCTTGTCCCGGTGCTGCCCCTTGTTCCGGTGCTAGCTGATTATTTAGGGGAAGGTAATGTTTGGGTGGTCAGTGGTAGGGGTAGACAGAAGAGGGGAGTGACTATGGTGGTATGGGGACAGCGTCCGGAACCGGAACCACCACCGTGGTCAACTGCCCACCCGGACCCTCCCCTGGACTTTGTGCTGGTGCGCCCGGCGTTCGCACCTTGGGGGGGGGGTACTGTAACAGTCCTGACCTATTTATGTTAGTTTTTATGTGTTTATGGTCAGGGCATGTGTTTTGGGTGGGCAGTCTATGTTACCTGTTTCTATGTTGGTTTCGGTTTGCCTGGTATGGCTCTTGATTAGAGGCAGGTGGTTTGCATTTTCCTCTAATCAAGAGTCATATTTAGGTAGGGCATTATCACTGTGTGTTTGTGGGTGATTGTCTCCTGTGATGTCTATCGTGTTGTCGATGTTTTTTCACATATGGAGCTGTTTGGCTGTTCGTTCGTTTTGATGTCCGTTCCTGTTCGTGAGTTTACGTTTGTCCATGTAAGTTTATGTTCAGGTTCCGTTGTACGTCGTTTTCTTATTTTGTAGTTTGTTAAAGTGTTTTTGTTTCGTGACCATCGTAATTAATAATAAAGATGGCATATTTCCCAGACTCCGCATTTTGGTCAGAAGATCCTTCTCTCCTCACCTCATCTGAGGATGAGGAAAGCGACAGCTATGACACCCTTCAGATCAGTTGGCCATTTACAGTTAATGCCTGGGTATTTAGAAGGAGATATCCTTCAGATCAGTTGGCCATTTACAGTTAATGCCTAGGTATTTATAAGGAGATACCCTTCAGATCAGTTGGCCATTTACAGTTAATGCCTAGGTATTTATAAGGAGATACCCTTCAGATCAGTTGGCCATTTACAGTTAATGCCTAGGTATTTATAAGGAGATACCCTTCCAATCAGTTGGTAATTTACAGTTAAAATCTGCAAATCACTCAATTTGTCTGCTTTGAGGTTAGACAAAACCATGTACTGGGGTCTTTCTGGCATTCAGCACGATTTCAGGGAGAGGAATTTTTTCTGAATGGCATTCAGCACGGTTTCAGGGAGAGGAATTTTTTCTGAATGGCATACAGCACGGTTTCGAGGAAGAGTTGTTTCTGAATGGGATTCAGCACAGTTTCCAGAGGATGAGTTGTTTCTGAATGGGATTCAGCACAGTTTCCAGAGGATGAGTTGTTTCTGAATGGGATTCAGCACAGTTTCCAGAGGATGAGTTGTTTCTGAATGGGATTCAGCACAGTTTCCAGAGGATGAGTTGTTTCTGAATGGGATTCAGCACAGTTTCCAGAGGATGAGTTGTTTCTGAATGGGATTCAAAGCCAGTTGCAAATCCTGAAAAGCCTTCTCAATTTTAGAGGCACAGGAGTAGACCATTTTGTTCGTCAGCATACAGGTGGAGTTTTGCAGAGTTAACATGTTCACCAACAAACCTCTCAGGGTATGTAGGATGGTAGCGTCCCACCTCGTCAACAGCCAGTGAAACTGCAGGGCGCCAAATTCAAAACAACAGAAATCCCATAATTAAAATTCCTCAAACATACAAGTATTTTACACCATTTTAAAGATACACTTGTTGTAAATCCAGCCACAGTGTCCGATTTCAAAAAGGCTTTACGACGAAAGCAAACCAAACGATTATGTTAGGTGAGTGCCTATTCACAGAAAAACACAGTCATTTTTCCAGCCAAAGAGAGGATTCACAAAAAGCAGAAATATAGATAAAATTAATCACTAACCTTTGATGATCTTTATCAGCTGACACTCATAGGACTTCATGTTACACAATACATGTATGTTTTGTTCAATAAAGTTCATATTTATATCCAAAAATCTCAGTTTACATTGGCGCGTTATGTTCAGTAATGTTTTGCCTCCAAAACATCCTTTGATTTTGCAGAGAGCCACATCAATTTACAGCAATACTCATAATAAACATTGCTAAAAGATACAACTGTTATGCATGGAATTTTAGATGCACTTCTCCTTAATTCTATGTCAGATTTCAAAAAAGCTTTACGGAAATAGCACACAATGCAATAATCTGAGTCGGCGCTCAGAGCCCAATCAAGCCATACAGATACCCGCCATGTTGTGGAGTCAACAGAAGTCAGAAATAGCCTTATAAATATTCACTTACCTTTGATGATCTTCATCAGAATGCACTCCCAGGAATCCCAGTTCCACAATAAATGTTTGTTTTGTTTGATAATGTACATCAGTTATGTCCAAATTCCTCTATGTTGTTCTAGCGTTCAGTACAATTTTCAAACTCACGACGCGTGGGCAAGTCCAGCGGAAAGTATGGACGAAAAGTTAAAAAAGTTATATTACAGTCCGTAAAAACATGACAAACGAAGTATTGAATCAATCTTCAGGATGTTTTTAACATAATTCTTCAATAATTTTCCAAACTGAGAATTCCTTTGTCTTCAGAAGTGCGATGGAACAGAACTCGCTCTCACATGACCGCACATGGTCAGCGCAAGTTCAGGTCATGATAGACCTTACTCAATCCCCTCTCATTCGCCCCCACTTCACAGTAGAGGCATCAGACAAGGTTCTAAAGACTGTCGACATTTAGTGGAAGCCTTAGGAAGTGCAATATTACCAATATCCCACTGTATCTTCAAGAGGAGCTGAATTGAAAATCAGATTTCCCACTTCCTGGTTGGATTTTTCTCAGGTTTTTGCCTGCCATATGAGTTCTGTTATACTCACAGACATCATTCAAACAGTTTTAGACACTTCAGAGTGTTTTCTATCCAAATCTACTAATAATACGCATATTATAGCTTTTATGGCTTTGTAGCAGGCCGTTTACTCTGGGCATGCTTTTCATCCGGACGTGAAAATGCTGCCCCCCTACCCCAAAGAAGTTAACAATGGATGAATGGAGTCCCTCCCTTGAGGGACTCCATTCATGAGCTGTGGAAACTCTGATTCCATGCCCTCCTGTGCCATATGAAGACAGGCAGCACATACATACTGGAATGTACTGTAAGGTTCACAGTGGCAGAAGAGCAGCACAGCCTGGTACTACGTAACATGGAATTCCCCAGAACACTATTTCTCTCTGTCTTATTGTTCCATATGAATTGTATGTAGATTAAGACAGGAGTTGTTTGAAACAGTGCTACCACAGCCTTATAGCAACCTCAGCCTGATGAAGATAGACTCAGTGACGATCAATTACAAGATGTCAGAATATCAAACATATCTCTATTATTGTACGGCAGCAGTCTGCAGCGGCGCTCCATCACTGTTTCTCTCCATCCCTCCATCGATCCATCCCTCCATCGATCCATCCCTCCATCGATCCATCCCTCCATCCCTCCATCGATCCATCCCTCCATCCCTCCATCCCTTCATCCCTCTATTGCCCCATCCCTCCATCCCTCCATCGCCTCATCCCTCCATCCTTCTATCATCCCATCCCTCCATCGCCTCATCGCTCCATCCCTCTATCGCCCCATCCCTCCATCGCCTCATCCCTCCATCCATCCATCCCTCCATCGCCTCATCCCTCCATCCCTCCATTGCCCCATCCCTCCATCCATCCATTGCCTCATCCCTCCATTGCCTCATCCCTCCATTGCCTCATCCCTCCATCCCTCATCCCTCATCCCTCCATTGCCTCATCCCTCCATCCCTCATCCCTCCATCCCTCCATTGCCTCATCCCTCCATCCCTCATCCCTCCATCCCTCCATTGCCTCATCCCTCCATCCCTCATCCCTCATCCCTCCATTGCCTCATCCCTCCATCCCTCATCCCTCCATCCCTCCATTGCGCTATCCCTCCATCGCTCCATCCCTCCATTGCCTCATCCCTACATTGCCTCATCCCTCCATCCCTCCATCCATCCATTGCCTCATCCCTCCATTGCCCCATCCCTCCATTGCCTCATCCCTCCATTGCCTCATCCCTCCATTGCCCCATCCCTCCATCCCTCCATCCATCCATCCCTCCATCGCCTCATCGCTCCATTCCTCTATCGCCCCATCCCTCCATCGCCTCATCCCTCCATCCATCCATCCCTCCATCACCTCATCCCTCCATCCCTCCATTGCCCCATCCATCCATCCATCCATTGCCTCATCCCTCCATTGCCTCATCCCTCCATTGCCTCATCTCTCCATCCATCCATCCCTCCATCGCCTCATCCCTCCATCCCTCCATTGCCCCATCCCTCCATCCCTCCATTGCCTCATCCCTCCATCGCCTCATCCATCCATCCCTCCATCGCCTCATCCCTCCATCCCTCCATTGCCCCATCCCTCCATCCCTCCATTGCCTCATCCCTCCATCCCCCCATTGCCTCATCCCTCCATCCCCCCATTGCCTCATCCCTCCCTCCATCCCTAGCAGGTGCTACGGTGTGTTTTTAATCTGCTACATGTTCCGTATTCACCCCTATGGATCAAAAGGACACTTGATTTCCCTCCGCTCTCCTCATTAAGTGCAGTGAGAAGGAGCATGGAAGCAGCGAAGACCCTCTCGGGAGCCAGCTTGATTACCGTATATCATTACCATCACACTCAGCAGAGGCACGGGGGCTGAGCCCAACCCGCCTCGATGCACATGAACACATTAGCAAGGTGACCCTCTCTCATTTTCACCCAGAGTTTTTACGCACCACTTGTATACCGAAGCAAGGCTCGTTAGATTTTAATTATCAAGGCTAAGCCTAATACCCCCAGCTGACTGTGTGATATTTTAAGGCTTGAGGGAGAGACCAGAAATACTATCCTTTCACCTACACACTTTCACCATTTGCCCATTAATGTGACGGAAAATACTTAATCGCTAGTAAATCTGTCAGGGATGTCTATTTAAGACTGTTTAATAATGCTGATATCAGTGACTAAATATTTAGTTAGCGTATTCCTATTTAGTTAGCGTATACCTATTTAGTTAGCGTATTCCTATTTAGTTAGCGTATTCCTATTTAGTTAGCGTATTCCTATTTATCTCACAACAGACTTGTCTGTTGTTTCTTTCGCTCTCTTTTTCTCGCTCTCTTTATCTATCTACTGTTTAAGTTGGAAGAGTATATACACCTTAGCCAAATACATTTAAACTCAGTTTTTCACAATTCCTGACATTTAATCCTAGTAAAAATTCCCTGTTTTAGATAATTTTGGATCACCACTTTTTTTTTAAGAAATTGAAATGTCAGAATAATACTAGAGAGAATGATTTATTTCAGGTTTTATTTCTTTCATCACATTCCCAGTGGGTCAAAAGTTTATATACACTCAATTAGTATTTGGTAGCATTGCCTTTCAATTGTTTAACTTGGGTCAAACATTGAGTAGCCTTCCACAAGCTTCCCACAATAAGTTGGGTGAATTTTGGCCCATTCCTCCTGATAGAGCTGGTGTAACTGAGTCAGGTTTGTAGGCCTCCTTGCTCGCAAACGCTTTTTCAGTTCTGCCCACAAATTTTATTTGGGATTGAGGTCAGGGCTTTGTGATGGCCACTCTAATACCCTGACTTTGTTGTCCTTAAGCCATTTTGCCACAACTTTGGAAGTATGCTTGGAGTCATTGTCCATTTGGAAGAACCATTTGCAACCAAGCTTTAACTTCCTGACTGATGTCTTGCAATGTTGCTTCAATATATCCACATTATTTCCCTTCCTCATGACGCCATCTATTTTGTGAAGTGCACCAGTACCTCCTGCAGCAAAGCACCCCACAACATGATGCTGCCACCCCCGTGCTTCACGGTTGGGATGGTGTTCTTAGGCTTGCAAGCCTCCCCCTTTTTCCTCCAAACATAACGATGGTCATTATGACCAAACAGTTCCATTTTTGTTTCATCAGACCAGAGGACATTTCTCCAAAAAGTACAATCTTTGTCCCCATGTGCAGTTGCAAACCGTAGTCTAGCATTTTTATGGCAGTTTTGGAGGGGTGGCTTCTTTCTTGCTGAGAGGTCTTTCAGGTTATGTCGATATGTGGATATACATATTTTTGTACCTGTTTCCTCCAGCATCTTCACATGGTCCTTTGCTGTTGTTCTGGGATTGATTTGCACTTTTCACACCAAATTATGTTCATCTCTAGGAGACAGAACGTGTCTCCATCCTGAGAGGTATGACGGCTGTGTGGTCCCATGGTGTTTATACTTTCGTACTTTTGTTTGTACAGATGAACTAGGTACCTTCAGGTGTTTGTTAATTGCTCCCAATGATGAACCAGACTTGTGGAGGTCTACAATTTTTTTCTGAGGTCTTTGCTAATTTCTTTTGCTTTTCCCATGATGTCAAGCAAAGAGACACTGAGTTTGAAGGTAGGCCTTGAAATACATCCACAGGTACACCTTCAATTGACTCAAATTATGTCAATTAGCCTATCAGAAGCTTCTACAGCCATGACGTCATTTTCTGGCATTTTCCAAGCGGTTTAAAGGCACAGTCAACTTAGTGTATTGCTGGTTGGTTTCCGTAGGACGTAGGACGTAGACGGCGGACGTAAAGGTAATGGCGGACTGAACGAAGTTATGTAGAGCACCTCAAGATAAAACATAATATTCGAAATATCTGCTAAATTAGACTAAAATATTAGCACTAAATAATCTGGTGGGTGATAACCTTCAATCTGGATAATAACACAAAACAAATCCTAAGACTAGAGACATTTATCGACAAATATTACGAAAACAAGCAACACCCAAACATGACGGAGAATAAGACAGGGGAACCGAATCAAAAACGAAAATGTGACTCCTCAACCGACACGGATGATCTAATATTCTCAACACCAGCAATGGTAAAGGTCGAAACCGATCTGTTAAAATCAATAAATGACAAACTGGGTATACTTGAATTAGTTAGTAAAGATATAAAAGAGTTGAAGGCAAGCCTAGAGATGAGTGATGAAAAAGCTGCGACATTGGAGAAGGAAACACACGCGCTAAAAGTGACGGTCAATAAGATTGAAACCGAAGTGAATGAATTTAAAAAGGAGAACAATGTTCTGAAAGAATGCTTACTGGACATACAAACTAGATCCATGAGAGAGAATTTGGTACTTACAGGTATCCAAGAGAAAGAAGGAGAGGTTCCTGAATCTGTAGTTAGAGAGTTCCTTTTTGCAGCGCTTCAGATTCCATGCGAAGTTATCGATAAGATCCAACTTGAACGTGTACACCGCCTCGGACAGAGAGGGCAGAGGTACGAACGCCCAATCGTTGCCAAATTTGCTTCATTTAAAGATAAAATAATGGTTAAAAGCCTGGGTAAAAGACTTGCTGGGACCAAAATTGGCATGAATGATCAGTTTCCGAAAGAAATTGCAGAACGGCGCAAAGTTCTGTATCCAATTTTCAAAGAAAATAGATTAAAAGCGAAACGAGTAGCTCTCGTCGTTGATAAACTATATATTGATAACCAGTTGTTCAGAGACACAAAGATTACTCCATGGTTATTTTAAAAATTACAAAGTTCTCATAGATGAGGAAAATAAACACAATTCAAGCCCGGTTACTGATTGTAACAATACAATACAAAATATAGCTTTTCTATAAATCTTCACATATAACTAATTGAACACAAGCACTAATTCAACATAGTGAAGATCAAAACTAAGTAAACAGAAGGCACAGTATGTGTGGATGGTGTGGTGTGTGTTTATTTTTATTTGTTATGTTTGGAAAGTTGAGTGAGTGAGTAATGAAATAGTTGCATATCCCAGAGCCAGTGTATTGCTGTGGGCCGGGTATGAGAGGGCTTTCAATGTTGTTCAAATGATGGATATACTTTTATAATGAATTATACGTCTTATTTATTTATTGTCCTATCATGGGGAACTACATTTTTAAAATAAATTATATCTAATTATTTATTATCCTATTTTAATGGTACGGTCCATGGCCCTATACCCTAGACACCCACATGAATGGCCCAGATACTAAGGAGAAGTCCCAAACTGTTTTATGTGCATGCTGTAAACGGTCTGTATGCAGCCAAAATGAGGACAGGGACCATGAGCAGCACTGCCCCCTCAAGATTCTGAGCCTGCTTGGCAGGGTTGGTCCTGCAAAGCCAAAGCCCCCTAAAGGGAGAGCATAATAAACAAGGAAATTCTCAAAGCTGCTAATGAGAACCTTGACGACCTTGTACCTAGCCGGTGGGGATTCCGGTGGGGTGCCCCCACCCAGGCAGTGGCAGTGCTGGCAACACTAGCTGCAGTAACCCATGGGGAGGGGGTCACACTCGGACATTCAGAGAGGGGGTATATTATTGTGGCCCTGGTGGCACGAAAACAATCGGACTGCATGGAGATGCTTGGGAACATGGTCAAAATGGATGACCGTATTGTGGGTGTTTCAGGAAGAAGGTGTACATTTGACCTCCATCATCTAGAATGTGACAATGGTAAATAAATCTCTACATTTATGCTCATTTTTTGCACGGTCTTGCAGGCCTTCTCATGCAGCTGCGACTGCAAGTACATTTGTAAATCATGACCCATCTTGAGTTAGGCTCTGGGATGGTGCAATTGTTGAGAGGGTGAGCTTATGGTTGTGTGGGGGTAAGGGCTGAATGTGTGTGGGTGTATGTGTGTATCCCACAACTGTTGCGAAGGAAGAAGTAAAAGATGTTAGGGACTATAGAGGATGATTCACAGCAATATGTAATAAAAATCGAGGTGAGGGCGATGGAAATGCATTTGGCAATGGATCTGCTTCGGTTCGGTGGATGGTGCTGTGTGCACTTTTCGAAGGATGGATCCCAGTCGGTCCGGGGCTGTGCGATGCGGGGGGTCGGGGGTGGTCTGCCGGGCATTGGGATGACAACCCAACTCGAGATGGGGGCTTTTGGCAGGTGGAATAGTGGGGAACAATTGGAGGTTTGCTTAGTGGAGATGCAAATGTCATGGTACAACTATATAGACACTCAATCATTATGTTACTTTTTAATAGGACGTTTACAAACATATATTTTGATAAAAATAATTGAAAGGTGTGTCTCATTATGGTAAGTGGTGAAATAAGTATAGCCAGTTACAATTGTAATAGCTTAGCAGATAATAAGAAAAGACGATCAGTATTTACCTGGCTAAAAGAGAAGGATTATAATATCTACTGTTTACAGGAAACCCATTCGACAGCTTTAGATGAAGTTTTGTGGAAAAAGAACTGGGGGGGCAAAATATATTTCTCCCATGGGCAAAGAAATTCAAAAGGGGTGATGGTTTTAATTAACAATAACTTTGAGCCAAATGTGCAACTTGTCCAAACAGATCCTCAAGGTAGATGGATTATTTTAAATATGTTATTGGACAATAAACATATATGGCTTATTAACCTATACGGTCCGAATAATGATGATCCAAGCTTCTTTGACAATATATATAAGAATGTATCAACTCTACAAGCAACACTAGACTCTATTATTATAGTGGGAGATTTTAATACGGTCTTAAATACCTCTATGGACCGGAAAGGAAATCACACTACAAACTATCACCCTCAGGCACTTAAGGAAATCAGGAATGTCATGGATGTATTGGAATTAGTGGATATATGGAGACTTAAATACCCTGACCTAGTGAGATATACATGGCGGAGGCTTAATCAAGCTAGTCGCCTTGACTACTTTCTTATATCATTCTCTCTGGCACCAAAAGTTAAAAAGTGTTTGATAGGGGACAGAATGCGGTCGGACCATCACATAATTGGCATATATATTACTCTTACAGAATTTCCACGTGGGCGAGGATATTGGAAATTTAATCAAAGCCTACTAGATGATAAATTGTTTAGAACTAGGACAGAAGAATTTATAACTGACTTTTTTTAGACATAACATAGGTACAGCAGATCCCCATATTGTATGGGACACTTTTAAGTGTGCCTTTAGAGGCCATGCAATTCAGTACTCATCTATAAAACAAAAGCAATTTCGATCAAAAGAGTCCATATTAACAAAGGAAATTGAAGGACTAACAGTACAGTTAGATAACAATAAAAACGGTATCATAGAGGCACAGAATAAGTTAGAGGAAAAACAAAAAGAAATGGAGGAACTTATTCAAGAAAGATCCAGTGTAATATATTACAAAAATAAAGCGAACTGGATGGAATATGGGGAAAAATGCACCAAATTCTTTTTCAATCGTCAATATAGAAATGCTACCAAAAAAAACGTATTAAAACTTGTTACAAATGATGGAGTCTCGCATGATTCACCAAATGATATTTTGAAAGAGGAAGTAAAGTACTTTAAGAATATATTTTCGTTTCAGGCTCCTCCATCTCCACTAACTGAAACTAATTGTATGGATTTTTTCCCTAATAATAATGTAAAATTAACATCTGTACAGAAAGACTCATGTGAAGGCCTAATTACAGAGGAGGAACTACTTGATGCAATTGGGGCCTTTAAGGATGGGAAAACTCCAGGACTGGATAGCATACCAGTGGAAGTATATAAACATTTTTTTGATATACTCAAAGGACCATTATTAGCTTGTTTTAACCACTCCTATATAAATTATAGATTATCAGACACGAAACAAGAAGGTGTGATATCATTATTACTGAAACAGGACCCAAGTGGTATATATAAAGATCCAGTCCATTTAAAAAATTGGAGACCTCTTACACTTCAGTATTGTGATGCAAAAATCCTAGCAAAATGCTTGGCGCATAGAATAAAAAAAGTTTTGTCAGATATTATTCATCCTAATCAGACAGGTTTTTTACATGGACGATACATTGGAGATAATATAAGGCAAGTACTGGAAACAATGGAACACTATGAAATATCGGGGACACCAGGCCTGGTTTTCGTAGCTGATTTTGAAAAGGCTTTTGATAAAGTACGACTGGAGTTTATATATAAATGCCTAGAATATTTCAATTTTGGGGAATCTCTTATAAAATGGGTAAAAATTATGTATAGTAACCCTAGGTGTAAAATAGTAAATAATGGCTACATCTCAGAAAGTTTTAAACTATCTAGAGGAGTAAAACAAGGTTGTCCACTATCGGCATATCTATTTATTATTGCCATCGAAATGTTAGCTGTTAAAATTAGATCAAACATTAATATTAAGGGATTAGAAATCCAGGGCCTAAAAACTAAGGTGTCATTGTACGCTGATGATTCATGTTTTCTTTTAAAACCACAACTAGAAACTCTCCACGGCCTTTTAGAGGATCTAGATACATTTGCTATCCTCTCTGGATTAAAACCAAATTATGATAAATGTACCATATTACGTATTGTATCACTAAAATATACACATTTTACATTGCCATGTAGTTTACCAATTAAATGGTCTGACGGTGATGTGGACATACTCGGTATACAAATCCCAAAAGAAAGAAATGATCTCACTCCAATACATTTTTATAGAAAGTTAGCAAAAATAGATAAGATCTTGCTACCATGGAAAGGAAAATACCTGTCTATTTGTGGGAAAATCACCCTGATTAACTCTTTAATCATATCACAGTTTACCTATTTGCTTATGGTTTTGCCTACACCTAGTGACCTGCTTTTTAAATTATATGAACAAAAAATATTCAATTTTATTTGGAACGGCAAGCCAGATAAAATTAAAAGGGCCTATTTATATAACGAATATGAATTCGGAGGGCAGAAATGATTAAATATTAAAGCATTAGACCTCTCACTAAAGGCATCAGTCATACAAAAGTTATACTTAAATCCAAACTGGTTCTCTAGTAGATTGGTACGAATGTCTCATCCTATGTTCAAGAAGGGCCTTTTTCCCTTTATTCAGATTACACCTGCTCACTTTCGGTTGCTTGAAAAGGAAATAATTTCCAAAATATCTTTATTTTTTAAACAAGCCTTAGAAAGTTGGTTGCAATTTCAGTTTAATCCACCTGAAAGGACGGAACAAATAGTGCAACAAATCTTGTGGTTAAATTCAAATATAGTAATTGATAAAAAAAACTGTATTTATCGAAGAAATGTTTTAAAAAGGTATAATTTTTGTGAATGATATCATAAATAGGACTGGTGGAGTAATGTCACACATGCAGCTAACACAGACATATGGAAATGTCTGCTCTACCCAAAATTACAACCAATTAATTGCGGCATTACCACAAAAATGGAAGGAGGAGGCAGGTGGAAGGGGATAAAAGTAAGGAACTTGTATGTCGGCCTTATATTAAAGAACATAAATGGTTAAAGAAAAGTGTGATAAATAAAAACATATACCAATTTCATTTAAGGACCAAAAAACTTACAGCTGTGCCATATAAATTGCAAAATAGTTGGGAAGAGATTTTCGATGTACCCATTCCATGGCACATGGTTTATGAATTGATACGCAAAACAACGCCGGATTCAAAACTTCGAATTTTTCAATTTAAATTATTGTACAAAATTCTTGCAACTAATAGAATGTTATATATATGGGGGATACAATCTTCCCAGCTCTGTAGATTCTGCTGTGAGGAGGCAGAGTCATTAGACCATTTATTTTGGTATTGTCCGCATGTAGCTCGTTTTTGGTCACAGGTCCAGGAATGGTTGAAGAATTGCAACATTTGCGTAGAACTAACGCTACAGATAGCAATACTGGGGGATTTGAAAAGCCATAGTCAATCAATCAATAATATAATAATTATTTTAGCAAAAATGTTTATTTTTAATTTACAATCCGTGGAAGCTATGAGAATAGGAAGATTCAAATATTTTGTGAAGCATCACAGCACAGTTGAAAAATATATGGCAAATAAAAATCCGAAATGGATGATGTTGGAAGATAGATGGGAAAGGTTGAGTGGAGCTGAAGGGTGGGACTAATAACAAGATAAACAATGTAGGGCATACGGGATCTGTGAAATGTGTATAGGTGCGGAGCTATTGTGAAATAGCACAGTTACAAGTGGAAATCAAACTGGATGGACAACAGAAATAGAGGAAGGACTAAGAACAAACAAGAGAGAACTATTATAAAGTAGACTGTGTCTGTAAAATGTGTATAAGATGTATAAATTGAAGGTAAAAACAGAAATGTTTATCAGTTTACTCCAATTGGGGGATCGGTAGTAGGGTTTGCGGGGAATAATAATAAAGGTATACTCTTTAAAAAAAGTATGTATGTCTATGTAGGTATGTGTATGTATATATGTGTATATGTATGCATACGTGAATGGATATATATATTTACCCAAAAAAATATGGGGGATTGGAAATGATGCAGACAATTACATTGGAAGTAACATTCTTTCCGCAATATTAAGCTGATCCACCCCCCCCAAAAAAAATTAAAAAATAAAATTAAAAAATAAATTTAAAAATTTAAAAATTAAAAAAAACTTAGTGTATGTAAACATCAGACCCACTGGAATTGTGATACAGTGAATTATAAGTGAAATAATCTGTCTGTAAACAATTTTTGGAAAAATTACTTGTGTCATGGACAAAGTAGATGTCCTAACCGACTTGCTAAAACTATCGTTTGTTAAACTTCTTATGAATGATATCCCGTTAGAGGGATCCATTTGACAACAGCCAGTGAAAGTGCAGGGCTTTACGACCATGCGATTATGTTGGGTCAGCACCTACTCACTGAAAAACACAGCCATTTTTCTTGCCAAAGAGAGGAGTCACAAAAAGCAGAAATAGAGATAAAATGAATCACTAACCTTTGATGATCTTCATCAGATGACACTCATAGGACTTCATGTTACACAATACATGTATGTTTTGTTCGATAAAGTTCATATTTATATCCAAAAATCTCAGTTTACATTGGCGCGTTACGTTCAGAAATGCCTCCAAAATATCCGGAGTAATTACAGTCAAATAACAAAAATACTCCTTATAAACTTTGATGAAAGATGCATTCTGATGAAGATAATCAATATTTATGATGTAATTTCGTATTTCTGTTGACTCCAACATGGCGGAGAAATGTTGTTAAATCTGAGCGCCGTTTCAGATTATTACTTTTTGAGTATTTTATTTTTAAATCTGACACAGCGGTTGCATTAAGAACAAGTGTATCTTTAATTCTGTGTAAAACATGTATCTTTCATCAAAGTTTATGATGAGTATTTCTGTTATTTGACGTAGCTCTCTGCAATTTCTCCGGATTTTTTGGAGGCATTTATGAACATGGCGCCAATGTAAACCGAGATTTTTGGATATAAATATGCACATTATCGAACAAAACATAAATGCATTGTGTAACATGATGTCATATGGGTGTCATCTGATGAAGATGTTCAAAGGTTAGTGATTAATTTTATCTCTATTTCTGCTTTTTGTTACTACTATACTTTGCTGGGGAAATGGCTGTGTTTTTCTGTGGCTATGTACTGAGCTAACATAATTGTTTGGTGTGCTTTCTCCGTAAATCCTTTTTGAAATCAGACATGTTGGCTGGAATCACAAAATGTGTAGCTTTAATTTGATGTCGTTCATGTGTGATTTCATGAAAGATTGATTTTATAGTAATATATTTGAATTTGGCGAGCTACATTTTTTCTGGATTTTGGCCAAGTGGGACGCTATTGTCCCACATATCCCAGACCAGTCCCACCTATCCTAGAGAAGTTAATGCAACCACTGTGTCAGATTTCAAAAATCTTTACAGAAAAAGCACACCATGCAATAATCTGAATACAGCGCATAGGCAACAAAACAAGCCATACAAACCATCAGGGTCACCTAATAATCCCCAGTTTACAATTGGCTCATTCATCCCCCTCCTCTCCTCTGTAACTATTCCCCAGGTCGTTGCTGCAAATGAGAACGTGTTCTCAGTCAACTTACCTGGTAAAATAACGGTAAAAATAAATAAATAAATAAATAAAAATACAGATACCCGCCATGTTGTGGAGTCAACAGAAGTCATAAATAGCATTATAAATATTCCCTTAGCTTTGATGATCTTCATCGGAATGCACTCCCAGGAATCCCAGTTCGACAATAAATGTTTGTTTTGTTTGATCAAGTCCATAATTTATGTCCAAATACCTCCTTTTTGTTTGCGCGTTTAGTTCACAAATCCAAATTCATGAGGCGCAGGCACACTTAGTCCAGACGAAAAGTCAAAAAGTTCCATTACAGTTCGCAGAAACATGTCAAACGATGTATAGAATCAATCTTTAGGATGTTTTTTTATCATAAATCTTCAATAACGTTACAACCGGACAATTCTTTTGTCTTTAGAAATGAAACGGAACAGAGCTCACTCTCACAGGCAGGCACCTGACTGAGCTCATGGCACTCTGCCAGACCCCTGATTGAATCAGCTCTAATTCTCTCCCCCTTCACAGTAGAATCCTGAAACAAGGTTCTAAAGACTGTTAAAATCTAGTGGAAGTCTTGGGAAAAATGCAATCGGACCAAATTTACACTAAATCTTGGATAGGCAAAGACTTGAAAACCTACAAACCTCAGATTTCCCACTTCCTGGTTGGATTTCTTCTCAGGTTTTTGCCTGTCATATGAGTTCTGTTATACTCACAGACATCATTCAAACAGTTTTAGAAACTTCAGAGCGTTTTATATCTAAATCTACTAATAATATGCATATCTTAGCTTCTGGGCCTGAGTAGCAGGCAGTTTACTCTGGGCACCTTATTCATCCAAGCTACTCAATGCTGCCCCCCATCCATAAGAAGTTTTAACAAGAAATGTGTGGAGTGGTTGAAAAAGGAGTTTTAATGACTCCAACATAAGTGCATGTAAACTTCCAACTTCAACTGTCTCCCCTCATCTCCTCTCCTCTCCCCTCCCCTCCCCTCCCCTCCCCTCCCCTCCCCTCCCCTCCCCTCCCCTCCTCTCCTTTCCTCTCCTCTCCTCTTCCCTCCCTTCCCCTCCCCTCCCCTCCCCTCCTCTCCTCTCCTCTTCCCTCCCCTCCCCTCCCCTCCTCTCCCCTCCTCTCCTCTCCTCTCCTCTCCTCTCCTCTCCTCTCCTCTCTCCTCTCCTCTCCTCTCCTCTCCTCTTCCCTCCCCTCCCCTCCTCTCCTCTCCTCTCCTCTCCTCTCCCCTCCCCTCCCCTCCCCTCCTCTCCTCTCCTCTCCTCTCCTCTTCCCTCCCCTCCCCTCCCCTCCTCTCCTCTCCTCTCCTCTCCTCTCTCCTCTCCTCTCCTCTCCTCTTCCCTCTAGACCAGAATGCATATATTTTTGATCTGCTTTCTGCATCTCTCTAAGAACTTTTTTCCGCTAGTGTGATATTATTTCCTTCTATGTATGATATTACCATAAGTGCTGTGTGGTTCTGTGTGGCTCGGCTGCAGGTTGAAGGGCTTTAATGGGACGGCATTTCCATTTCAGAGAGGATGCATGCAGCGGCATTGGCGGAGTGGGAGGACGGGAGACCGGGGGGGGGGGGGGGGGGAGGCAGTACAAAGAGAATGGTAGAGTCGAGACATTCCTTACGAAGTCAGCTTTAATGGCATAGAGAAGACCACACACACACACACACACACACACACACACACACACACACACACACACACACACACACACACACACAGGATGTATCTGGATGGATAGAAGCAGCCGTCTGTACGGCCTAATCAGGAAGACCCGGTAGATACTCATCCAGAGGCTCGCCTGAGAAATCCTCCCCAACATTAGAGGCTTAGAGGGTGGGGGAGATTCATTCCCCTTTTCCCCGTGGTCCCACAGCACCCTTCAAGTTTCAAGTTTCAATATCATGTACACAACTACAATGAAATGCCTTTTCTTCTCAGCTCGAACCCCAACAATGCAGTAATCAATATCAATGAAATAACAAGGTAGAACACAAACACACGAGGAATAAAAATAAGAAAAACACAGAAGGTAAGAATCTATATACAGGGACAGTTCCAGGGTCAGTTCTAATACCATATTAACAATGTACAGAATCTATATACTGTATAGGGACAGTTCCAGGGTCAGTTCTAATACCATACTAACAATGTACAGAATCTATATACTGTATAGGGACAGTTCCAGGGTCAGTTCTTATACCATATTAACAATGTACAGAATCTATATACTGTATAGGGACAGTTCCAGGGTCAGTCCTAATACCATATTAACAATGTACAGAATCTATATACTGTATAGGGACAGTTCCAGGGTCAGTTCTAATACCATATTAACAAGGTACAGAATCTATATACTGTATAGGGTCAGTTCCAGGGTCAGTTCTAATACCATATTAACAATGTACAGAATCTATATACTGTATAGGGACAGTTCCATGGTCAGTTCTAATACCATATTAACAATGTGCAGAATCTATATACTGTATAGGGACAGTTCCATGGTCAGTTCTAATACCATATTAACAATGTACAGAATCTATATACTGTATAGGGACAGTTCCAGGGTCAGTTCTAATACCATATTAACAATGTACAGAATCTATATACTGTATAGGGTCAGTTCCAGGGTCAGTTCTAATACCATATTAACAATGTACAGAATCTATATACTGTATAGGGACAGTTCCATGGTCAGTTCTAATACCATATTAACAATGTGCAGAATCTATATACTGTATAGGGACAGTTCCATGGTCAGTTCTAATACCATATTAACAATGTACAGAATCTATATACTGTATAGGGACAGTTCCAGGGTCAGTTCCATATTAACAATGTACAGAATCTATATACTGTATAGGGACAGTTCCAGGGTCAGTTCTAATACCATATTAACAATGTACAGAATCTATATACTGTATAGGGACAGTTCCAGGGTCAGTTCTAATACCATATTAACAATGTACAGAATCTATATACTGTATAGGGACAGTTCCAGGGTCAGTTCTAATACCATATTAACAATGTACAGAATCTATATACTGTATAGGGACAGTTCCAGGGTCAGTTCTAATAATATAATAACAATGTACAGGGATACTGGAGTGATGGAGGTAGATATGCATAGGGAGAAGGGGACTATATACAGGGTCAGTACCATATTAACAATGTGCAGCGATACTGGAGTGATGGAGGTAGATATGTATAGGGGGAAGGTGACTATATACAGGGTCAGTACCATATTAACAATGTACAGGGATACTGGAGTGATGGAGGTAGATATGTATAGGGGTAAGGGGATACTGGAGTGATGGAGGTAGATATGTATAGGGAGAAGGGGACTATATACAGGGTCAGTACCATATTAACAATGTGCAGCGATACTGGAGTGATGGAGGTAGATATGTATAGGGGGAAGAGGACTATATACAGGGTCAGTACCATATTAACAATGTACAGGGATACTGGAGTGATGGAGGTAGATATGTATAGGGGTAAGGGGACTATATACAGGGTCAGTACCATATTAACAATGTACAGGGATACTGGAGTGATGGAGGTAGATATGTATAGGGGGAAGGTGACTATATACAGGGTCAGTATCATATTAACAATGTACAGGGATACTGGAGTGATGGAGGTAGATATGTATAGAGGGAAGGGGACAGGGATACTGGAGTGATGGAGGTAGATATGTATAGGGGGACAGGGATACTGGAGTGATGGAGGTAGATATGTATAGGGGGACAGGGATACTGGAGTGATGGAGGTAGATATGTATAGGGGGAAGGAGACAGGGACACTGGAGTGATGGAGGTAGATATGTATAGAGGGAAGGGGACAGGGATACTGGAGTGATGGGGGTAGATATGTATAGGGGGAAGGGGACAGGGACACTGGAGTGATGGAGGTAGATATGTATAAGGGGAAGGGGACAGGGATACTGGAGTGATGGAGGTAGATATGTATAGGGGGAAGGAGACAGGGACACTGGAGTGATGGAGGTAGATATGTATAGGGGGAAGGGGACAGGGATACTGGAGTGACGGAGGTAGATATGTATAGGGGGAAGGGGACAGGGATACTGGAGTGATGGAGGTAGATAAGGATGTCAATTTAAAACAGATCGTTATATACAAGCATTTCACTACACCCGCAATAACATCTGCTAAACACGTGTATGTGACCAATTCAATTGTATTTTATTTTATTTATAGGGATAAGGGGACTAGGCATCAGGATATATGATAAACCTATTCCCCCTCAGGAAACTAAAAAGATTTGGCATGGGTCCTGAGATCCTCAAAAGGTTCTACAGCTGCACCATCGAGAGCATCCTGACTGGTTGCATCACTGCCTGGTACGGCAACTGCTCGGCCTCTGACCTCAAGGCACTACAAAAAGTAGTGCGTACAGCCCAGTACATCACTGGGGCTAAGCTGCCTACCATCCAGGACCTCTACACCAGGCGGTGTCAGAGGAAGGCCCTAAAAATTGTCAAAGACCCCAGCCACCCCAGTCATAGACTGTTCTCTCTAATACCGCATGGCAAGCAGTACCGGAGTGCCAAGTCTAGGACAAAAATGCTTCTCAACAGTTTTTACCCCCAAGCCATAAGACTCCTGAACAGGTAACCAAATGGTTACCCGGACTATTTCCATTGTGTGCCCCCCCCCCAACCCCTCTTTTTACGCTACTGCTACTCTCTGTTTATCATATATGCATAGTCACTTTAACCATATCTACATGTACATACTACCTCAATCAGCCTGACTAACCGGTGTCTGTATGTAGCCTCGCTACTTTTATAGCCTGTCTTTTTACTGTTGTTTTATTTCATTACCAACCTATTGTTCACCTAATACCTTTTTTGCACTATTGGTTAGAGCCTGTAAGTAAAGCATTTCACCTTAAGGTCTACACCTGTTGAATTCGGCGCACGTGACAAATAAACTTTAAATATGATTTAATTTAAACAGAGTAGCAGCAGTGTAAATTATGATTGCATGTTAGTGGGTATAGAGTCAGTGCCCTCCTGAATTATAGGCACCCTGGGTGTCACGTTCCTGACCTTATTTTCCTTTGTTAAGCTTTGTTTAGTTGGTCAGGACGTGAGCTGGGTGGGCAGTCTATGTTATTTGTTTCTATGTTTAGGTTCATTGTTATTTAGCCTTATATGGTTCTCAATCAGGGGCAGGTGTTTGACGTTTCCTCTGATTGAGAACCATATTAAGGTAGGCTGTTCACACCGTTTGTTTGTGGGTGATTGTTTTCCGTGTCAGTAGTTGTGCCACACGGGACTGTCACGGTAGTTATTTTGTTATTTTGTATCGCATATTGTTTTGTTATATATTAAATCACTATGGAAACTAACCACTCTGCGTTTTGGTCCGATCCTTCTCGCCTCTCCTCGTCCGAGGAGGAGGAAGAAAATGACTTTCGTTACACTGGGTAATAAAATGAACAAAAAAAGGCTGTGCATAAAATATGTCATTGTTGTTTATCATCTTGATTGTACACAACATTTAATTGATATCAAAATGTTTCAAAGAAGAAGAAAAAAAATCGCCATGAAGAAATAATTATTTTATTCAAAAACATGCATGTCACAATTATTGAAACCCCTGCATTTTTGGTGACGGACGACTGGGAGGAATGCAGGAGCAGACTCCCTCTTTGTGACTGATGGATGAATGCAGAAACAGATTTCAGGAGCAGGACCAGACTCCCTCTTTGTGACTGATGGATGAATGCAGGAGCAGATTTCAGGAGGAGGACCAGACTCCCTCTTTGTGACTGATGGATGAATGCAGGAGCAGATTTCAGGAGCAGGACCAGACTCCCTCTTTGTGACTGATGGATGAATGCAGGAGCAGATTTCAGGAGGAGGACCAGACTCCCTCTTTGTGACTGATGGATGAATGCAGGAGCAGATTTCAGGAGCAGGACCAGACTCCCTCTTTGTGACTGATGGATGAATGCAGGAGCAGATTTCAGGAGCAGGACCAGACTCCCTCTTTGTGACTGATGGATGAATGCAGGAGCAGATTTCAGGAGCAGGACCAGACTCCCTGTTTGTGACTGATGGATGAATGCAGGAGCAGATTTCAGGAGGAGGACCAGACTCCCTCTTTGTGACTGATGGATGAATGCAGGAGCAGATTTCAGGAGCAGGACCAGACTCCCTCTTTGTGACTGATGGATGAATGCAGGAGCAGATTACAGGAGGAGGACCAGACTCCCTCTTTGTGACTGATGGATGAATGCAGGAGCAGATTACAGGAGGAGGACCAGACTCCCTCTTTGTGACTGATGGATGAATGCAGGAGCAGATTTCAGGAGGAGGACCAGACTCCTTCTTTGTGACTGATGGATGAATGCAGGAGCAGATTTCAGGAGCAGGACCAGACTCCCTCTTTGTGACTGATGGATGAATGCAGGAGCAGATTTCAGGAGCAGGACCAGACTCCCTCTTTGTGACTGATGGATGAATGCAGAAACAGATTTCAGGAGGAGGACCAGACTCCCTCTTTGTGACTGATGGATGAATGCAGGAGCAGATTTCAGGAGCAGGACCAGACTCCCTCTTTGTGACTGATGGATGAATGCAGGAGCAGATTTCAGGAGGAGGACCAGACTCCCTCTTTGTGACTGATGGATGAATGCAGGAGCAGATTTCAGGAGGAGGACCGGACTCCCTCTTTGTGACTGATGGATGAATGCAGGAGCAGATTACAGGAGGAGGACCAGACTCCCTCTTTGTGACTGATGGATGAATGCAGGAGCAGATTTCAGGAGGAGGACCGGACTCCCTCTTTGTGACTGATGGATGAATGCAGGAGCAGATTTCAGGAGCAGGACCAGACTCCCTCTTTGTGACTGATGGATGAATGCAGGAGCAGATTACAGGAGGAGGACCAGACTCCCTCTTTGTGACTGATGGATGAATGCAGGAGCAGATTACAGGAGGAGGACCAGACTCCCTCTTTGTGACTGATGGATGAATGCAGGAGCAGATTACAGGAGGAGGACCAGACTCCCTCTTTGTGACTGATGGATGAATGTAGGAGCAGATTTCAGGAGGAGGACCAGACTCCCTCTTTGTGACTGATGGATGAATGCAGGAGCAGATTTCAGGAGGAGGACCAGACTCCCTCTTTGTGACTGATGGATGAATGCAGGAGCAGATTTCAGGAGGAGGACCAGACTCCCTCTTTGTGACTGATGGATGAATGCAGGAGCAGATTTCAGGAGGAGGACCAGACTCCCTCTTTGTGACTGATGGATGAATGCAGGAGCAGATTTCAGGAGGAGGACCAGACTCCCTCTTTGTGACTGATGGATGAATGCAGGAGCAGATTTCAGGAGCAGGACCAGACTCCCTCTTTGTGACTGATGACTGACATAAGGGCCTGCACGTGATAGGACTATCTGGCATTATGATGTCATAATGCTTCTTGACAGTGTCATAAAGTGTATTTTTTACAAGATATTTAAAATATGATGAAAAAAACAAACAGTAAAGAATTCATTACAACAACAATGAAAGATTTGGGAGGCAATCTTTAAAAAAAAAAGAAAACTTCTTGGCAGAGAAAAACTAATTTGAAAAAATGTGGGTTTTGACACACTTATGAAAGTGTCATAACCAGCCTTAAAGTAACACTATATATGTCACACAGGTGTAAATACAGGTGTAGATACAGGTCTAAATACAGGTGTAAATACAGATGTAGATACAGGTGTAAATACAGGTGTAAATAAGGGTGTAAATACAGGTGTAAATACAGGTGTAAATACAGGTGTAAATACAGGTCTAGATACAGGTGTAAATACAGGTGTAAATACAGGTGTAAATACAGGTGTAAATACAGGTGTAAATACGGGTGTAAATACAGGTCTAGATACAGGTGTAAATACAGGTGTAAATACAGATGTAAATACAGGTGTAATTACAGGTGTAAATACAGGTGTAGATACAGGTGTAAATACAGGTGTAGATACAGGTGTAAATACAGGTGTAAATACGGGTGTAAATACAGGTGTAAATACAGGTGTAGATACAGGTGTAGATACAGGTGTAAATACGGGTGTAAATACAGGTCTAGATACAGGTGTAAATACAGGTGTAAATACAGATGTAAATACAGGTGTAATTACAGGTGTAGATACAGGTGTAAATACAGGTGTAGATACAGGTGTAAATACAGGTCTAGATACAGGTGTAAATACAGGTGTAAATACAGGTGTAGATACAGGTGTAAATACAGGTGTAAATACAGGTGTAAAAACAGGTGTAGATACAGGTGTAAATACAGGTGTAGATACAGGTGTAAATACAGGTGTAAATACAGGTGTAGATACAGGTGTAAATACAGGTGTAGATACAGGTCTAGATACAGGTGTAGATACAGGTGTAAATACAGGTGTAGATACAGGTCTAGATACAGGTGTAGATACAGGTGTAGATACAGGTGTAGATACAGGTGTAGATACAGGTGTAAATACAGGTGTAAATACAGGTGTAGATACAGGTGTAAATACAGGTGTAAATACAGATGTAAATACAGGTGTAGATACAGGTGTAGATACAGGTGTAGACACAGGTGTAAATACAGGTGTAGATACAGGTGTAGATACAGGTGTAAATACAGGTGTAGATACAGGTGTAAATACAGGTGTAGATACAGGTGTAGATACAGGTGTAAATACAGGTGTAAATACAGGTGTAAAAACAGGTGTAGATACAGGTGTAGATACAGGTGTAAATACAGGTGTAATTACAGGTGTAGATACAGGTGTAAATACAGGTGTAGATACAGGTGTAAATACAGGTGTAGATACAGGTGTAGATACAGGTGTAAATACAGGTGTAAATACAGGTGTAAAAACAGGTGTAGATACAGGTGTAGATACAGGTGTAAATACAGGTGTAGATACAGGTGTAAATACAGGTGTAGATACAGGTGTAAATACCGGTGTAGATACAGGTGTAGATACAGGTCTAGATACAGGTGTAAATACAGGTGTAAATACAGGTGTAAATACAGGTGTAGATACAGGTGTAAATACACGTCTAGATACAGTTCTAAATACAGGTGTAGATACAGGTGTAAATACACGTCTAGATACAGGTGTAGATACAGGTGTAAATACAGGTCTAGATACAGGTGTAAATACGGGTGTAGATACAGGTCTAGATACAGGTGTAGATACAGGTCTAGATACAGGTGTAGATACAGGTGTAGATACAGGTCTAGATACAGGTGTAGATACAGGTGTAGATACAGGTGTAGATACAGGTGTAGATACAGGTGTAGATACTGGTGTAAATACAGGTGTAGATACAGGTCTAGATACAGGTGTAGATACAGGTGTAGATACAGGTCTAGATACAGGTGTAGATACAGGTGTAAATGCTTTCAATACAACTGGGAACTCGGGAGAGGGAAAACATGTCAAATCATGACATTAGTAATGTTCAGGATGGAAAGTCTGGACTCTGGAAATATGTCAGAGCATCCGACTTAGAATTCCAAGTTGGATGATGTAAAAAAAAAAAAAACATTTTCCTGATCAATTTCCAGACCAGTTGTCTTCAACGCACTGAAGTCAGAAGTCTGAGATTTCAGAGTTCCCAGTTGTTGTAAACACGGCATTAGTTCCAGCGGAAGCGAGGGAGAGAACAGGGACCTTAGGGAGATTCCTCCGGATGAGACTGACCAGAGGGAGAGAGCGGCACAGTGTCGACCTCTCCAGGTCCCTGCTCTCTCCTTCCTGTCCTCCGGATGAGACTGACCAGAGGGAGAGAGCAGCACAGTGTCGACCTCTCCAGGTCCCTACTCTCTCCTTCCTGTCCTCCGGATGAGACTGACCAGAGGGAGAGAGCGGCACAGTGTCGACCTCTCCAGGTCCCTGCTCTCTCCTTCCTGTCCTCCGGATGAGACTGACCAGAGGGAGAGAGCGGCACAGTGTCGACCTCTCCAGGTCCCTACTCTCTCCTTCCTGTCCTCCGGATGAGACTGACCAGAGGGAGAGAGCGGCACAGTGTCGACCTCTCCAGGTCCCTGCTCTCTCCTTCCTGTCCTCCGGATGAGACTGACCAGAGGGAGAGAGCGGCACAGTGTCGACCTCTCCAGGTCCCTGCTCTCTCCTTCCTGTCCTCCGGATGAGACTGACCAGAGAGAGAGAGCAGGGACCTTGAGATGCGGACCCTCTTCTGCTCTCTCCCTGACATTGTGTGTGAAGGTGAAGGTTTTTCATTTTTAGGCGTTAAAATACAAAGAGGAATACAGAATAAGAAGCCGTACTGTGTATTCATCAGAAATATAAATATGGGTCATCATTAATAACTTTGGGACGAATGTTCCACTGAGTGTTTCTTACTTAATACCATCTCCATCCGTCTGTCTCTGGAGCTGCGAACACAGGAACACGCACATTTACTGCGTCCTGCTTAAAGACCTGGTGAATTATGAGGAAGACATTCCTGCTTCCTGCTTAAGACCTGGTGAATTATGAGGAAGACAATCCTGCTTCCTGCTTAAAGACCTGGTGAATTATGAGGAAGACAATCCTGCTTCCTGCTTAAGACCTGGTGAATTATGAGAAAGACATTCCTGCTTCCTGCTTAAGACCTGGTGAATTATGAGGAAGACATTCCTGCTTCCTGCTTAAGACCTGGTGAATTAAGAGGAAGACATTCCTGCTTCCTGCTTAAGACCTGGTGAATTATGAGGAAGACATTCCTGCTTCCAAGTGGGACGTCCTTTAAAACACACTGAGGAATACAGAGACAAACGGACGGACGGAGACACAGTGAGCCAGATGGACGAGGAGAGACAGACAGACATATAGACAAACAGACACAGTAGTACAGACAGACAGACAGAGTAGAACAGACAGACAGACAGACACACAGTAGAACAGACAGAAACACACAGTAGTACAGACAGACAGACAGACAGACAGACAGACAGACAGACAGACAGACACAGTAGTACAGACAGGCACAGTAGTACAGAGAGACAGACAGAAATACACAGTATTACAGACAGACAGACAGACAGACAGACAGACAGACAGACAGACAGGCAGACAGACAGACAGACAGACAGACAGAGTAGTACAGACAGGCACAGTAGTACAGACAGGCACAGTAGTACAGACAGACAGACAGACAGACAGACAGACAGACAGACAGACAGACAGACAGAAATACACAGTATTACAGACAGACAGACAGACACAGTAGTACAGACAGGCACAGTAGTACAGACAGACAGACAGACAGACAGACAGGCAGGCAGGCAGACAGGCAGGCAGACAGACAGACAGACAGACAGACAGGCAGGCAGGCAGGCAGGCAGGCAGACAGACAGACAGACGATCTGCACCCTTTATTACTATTTAATATCTCCATCCGTCTGCTTCTGGAGCTGCACTGGGAACACACACACACACACACACACACACACACATACATTTAACAACACATCAGCTGGACGGTTAATTATTTGGTATTTAGTATTTTATTGGGATCCCAATTTCTTCCTGGAGAAATTACATATGAGGACAACATTCCTACTTCCAAACAGACGCACTTATAAATACACTGGAGAGAGACGGACAGACAGACAGAGAGACAGAGAGACAGAGAGACAGAGAGACAGAGAGACGGACAGGCACATGATTTGCCCTAAGTGACTTGGTTTGTCCATGTTCGGATTGGCACCCACGCTGTGGGTGTTGATATGTTCTCCCTGCTCTGTTTTAAAGGATAGAGAGAATGACAGGCAGGTCCCATGGTGGGGTGACAGCTGGCTCATCTAACACACACACACTGACACACAAACACTGGGGTACTGATGATGGCTACTGGGTGTGCTATGCATGACATCTGTGACAAGTCACTGCCACAGGGACACCACAACTGTCACCTAATAGCTAGATGATAGCTAGAGGATAGCTAGAGGATAGTTCACAACTGCTAAAGGATAGTTAGAGGACAGCTAGAGGATAGCTATATAGGATAGTTGACAACTTCTAGAGGATAGCTAGAGGACAGCTAGACAACTGATAGAGGATCGCTAGAGAATAGCTAGCAGATAGCTAGAGGATAGCTAGCAAATAGCTAGAGGATAGCTAGCAAATAGCTAGACGATAGCTAAAGGATAGCTAGAGAATAGCTAGCAAATAGCTAGAGGATAGTTAGAGCATAGCTAGAGGATAGCTAGCAAATAGCTAGACGATAGCTAAAGGATAGCTAGAGAATAGCTAGCAAATAGCTAGAGGATAGTTAGAGCATAGCTAGAGGATAGCTAGCAAATAGCTAGAGGATAGCTAGAGGATAGCTAGCAAATAGCTAGAGGATAGTTAGAGCATAGCTAGAGGATAGCTAGCAAATAGCTAGAGGATAGCTAGAGGATAGCTAGCAAATAGCTAGAGGATAGCTAGCAAATAGCTAGAGGATAGCTAGAGGATAGCTAGCAAATAGCTAGAGGATAGTTAGAGCATAGCTAGAGGATAGCTAGCAAATAGCTAGAGGATAGCTAGAGGATAGCTAGCAAATAGCTAGAGGATAGTTAGAGCATAGCTAGAGGATAGCTAGCAAATAGCTAGAGGATAGCTAGAGGATAGCTAGACAACTGATAGAGGATCGCTAGAGAATAGCTAGCAAATATCTAGAGGATAGCTAGAGGATAGCTAGCAAATAGCTAGAGGATAGCTAGACAACTGATAGAGGATCGCTAGAGAATAGCTAGCAAATATCTAGAGGATAGCTAGAGGATAGCTAGCAAATAGCTAGAGGATAGCTAGAGGATAGCTAGAGGATAGCTGGAGGATAGCTAGAGGATAGCTATAGGACAGACAGAGGATAGCTAGAGGATAGCTAGACAACTGAGAGAGCATCGCTAGAGAATAGCTAGCAAATAGCTATAGGATAGCTAGAGGATAGCTAGAGGATAGCTAGAGGATAGCTGGAGGACAGATAGAGGATAGCTAGAGGATAGCTAGAGGATAGCTAGCAAATAGCTAGTGGATAGCTAGAGGATAGCTAGCAAATAGTTAGAGGATAGCTAGAGGATAGCTAGCAAATAGCTAGAGGATAGCTAGAGGATAGCTAGCAAATAGCTAGTGGATAGCTAGCAAATAGCTAGAGGATAGCTAGCAAATATCTAGAGGATAGCTAGAGGATAGCTAGCAAATAGCTAGAGGATAGCTAGAGGATAGCTAGAGGATAGCTGGAGGATAGCTAGAGGATAGCTATAGGACAGACAGAGGATAGCTAGAGGATAGCTAGACAACTGAGAGAGCATCGCTAGAGAATAGCTAGCAAATAGCTATAGGTTAGCTAGAGGATAGCTAGAGGATAGCTAGAGGATAGCTGGAGGACAGATAGAGGATAGCTAGAGGATAGCTAGAGGATAGCTAGCAAATAGCTAGTGGATAGCTAGAGGATAGCTAGCAAATAGTTAGAGGATAGCTAGAGGATAGCTAGCAAATAGCTAGAGGATAGCTAGAGGATAGCTAGCAAATAGCTAGTGGATAGCTAGAGGATAGCTAGAGGATAGATAGCAAATAGCTAGAGGATAGCTAGAGGATTGCTAGAGGATAGCTAGAGGATAGCTAGAGGATAGCTGGAGGACAGATAGAGGATAGCTAGAGGATAGCTAGAGGATAGCTGGAGGACAGATAGAGGATAGCTAAAGGATAGCTAGAGGGTAGCTAGAGGATAGCTGGAGGACAGATAGAGGATAGCTAGAGGATAGATAGCAAATAGCTAGAGGATAGCTAGAGGATAGCTAGAGGATAGCTAGAGGATAGATATAGGACAGATAGAGGATAGCTAGAGGATAGCTAGCAAATAGCTAGAGGACAGATAGAGGATAGCTAGAGGATAGCTAGCAAATAGCTAAAGGATAGCTAGAGGATAGTTAGAGGACAGCTGGAGGACAGATAGAGGACAGCTAGAGGATAGCTATAGGATAGCTGGAGGACAGATAGAGGATAGCTAGAGGATAGTTAGAGGACAGCTAGAGGATAGCTAGAGGATAGCTAGAGAATAGTTAGCAAATAGCTAGAGGCTAGCTAGAGAATAGCTAGCAAATAGCTAGAGGCTAGCTAGAGAATAGCTAGCAAATAGCTAGAGGATAGCTAGAGGATAGCTAGCAAATAGCTAAAGGATAGCTAGAGGACAGATAAAGGATAGCTAGCAAATAGCTAGAGGATAGCTCGAGGACAGACAGAGGATAGCTAGAGAATAGCTAGCAAATAGCTAGAGGATAGCTAGAGGATAGCTAGCAAATAGCTAAAGGATAGCTAGAGGACAGATAAAGGATAGCTAGCAAATAGCTAGAGGATAGCTAGAGGATAGCTAGAGAATAGCTAGCAAATAGCTAGAGGATAGCTAGAGAATAGCTAGCAAATAGCTAGAGGCTAGCTAGAGAATAGCTAGCAAATAGCTAGAGGATAGCTAGACAACTACTAGAGGATAGCTAGAGGATAGCTAGAGAATAGTTAGCAAATAGCTAGAGGCTAGCTAGAGAATAGCTAGCAAATAGCTAGAGGCTAGCTAGAGAATAGCTAGCAAATAGCTAGAGGCTAGCTAGAGAATAGCTAGCAAATAGCTAGAGGATAGCTAGAGGATAGCTAGCAAATAGCTAAAGGATAGCTAGAGGACAGATAGAGGATAGCTAGAGAATAGCTAGAGGACAGATAGAGGATAGCTAGAGGATAGCTAAAGGATAGATAGAGGATAGCTAGCAAATAGCTAGAGCATAGCTAGAGGATAGCTAGAGGATAGCTAGCAAATAGCTAGAGGATAGCTAGACAACTACTAGATGATAGCTAGAGGATAGCTAGAGAACTGGTAAAGGATAGCTAGATGATAGCTAGAGAACTGGTAAAGGATAGCTAGATGATAGCTAGAGGAAAGCTAATATTCTATGTCTAACAATAGAGGAAACCAAGTCTAGATTTAACTTTAGCCTGCAGCTTTGATATGTGTTGAGAGAATCACCGTCTACCGTCTAGTCATACTCCCAAGTACTTGTATGAGGTGACTACCTCAAGCTCTAAACCCTCAGAGGTAGGAATCACACCAGTGGGGAAGAGGGGCATTCTTCTTACCAAACCACATGACCTTTGTTTTGGAGGTGTTCAGAACAAGGTTAAGGGCAGAGAAAGCTTGTTGGACACTAAGAAAGCTTTGTTGTAGAGCGTTTATCACAAAATCCGGGGAGGGGCCGGCTGAGTATAAGACTGTATCATCTGCATTAAAATGGCTGAGAGAGCTTCTTACTGCCTGAGCTATGTTGTTGATGTAAATTGAGAAGAGCGTGGGGCCTAGGCTCGAGCCTTGGGGTACTCCCTTGGTGACAGACATATTGCAGGCTAACAATCACAAGATGGAATAACCGGGCACATTCTCAAAGCATGATCAGCTGGCAAGTGACTTCACAGACATGTTCAATCTCTCCTTGGTCCCAGTCTGTATTCCCAACATGTTTCAAGCTGACCACCATTGCCCCTGTTCCCAAGAGCCCCAAGATAACCTGCCTAAATGCCTACCACAATGTAGCACTCACATCTGTAATTATGAAGTTCTTTGAAAGGCTGGTCATGACACACATCCACATCATCATCCCAGACCCCACTCCAATTAGCATACAGCCCCGACAGATCCACAGGTGTCGCAATCTCAATTGTACTTCACACTGCCCTCTCCCATCTGGACGAAGGGAAATAACTATATGAGAATACTGTTCACAGACTACAGCTAGCACAGAGAGGCTGCTGCCTACATACACAGACTTGAAGTCATAGGCCACTTTAATAAATGTAACGCTAGTCACTTTAATAATGCTACTTTAATAATGTTTACATATCTTGCACTACTCATCTCATATGGATATACTGTATTCTATACTATTCTATTGTATCTTACTCTATGTCGCTCTGAAATTGCTCGTCCATGTATTTATATATTCTTAATTCCATTCCTTTACTTAGATTTGTGTGTAAAAGGTAGTTGTTGTGGAATTGTTAGATTATTTGTTAGATATTGCTGCACTGTGGGAACTAGAAGCACAAGCATTTCACTACACTCGCAATGACATCTGCTAACCATGTGTATGGTTAGCAAAGGCGCTTTGCGGTCAAGAGGGTGGTGCCGACGGCCCGGTTACATCCCTGCCATCCAGGACTTCTATATCAGGCGGTGTCAGAGGAAGGCCGGAAAATTGCCAAAGACTCCAACCACCCAAGACCATAGACTGTTCACTCTGCTACCGTCCAGCAAACTGTACCGGAGCATTGGCTCTCAGACCAACAGGCTCCGAGACAGCATACATATGGTCTGATATACCACGGCGGTCAGCCAATCACCACACAGTTTATAAACACACACACACACCCTTTTACAATCATGATCTTGTACTGGTACTTCCTGTATATAGCAGCACATTTATCTGGTACTTGTACTTCCTGTATATAGCTCCAGATTGATCTGGTACTTCCTGTATATAGCAGCACATTGATCTGGTACTGGTACTTCCTGTATATAGCTCCACATTGATCTGGTACTTCCTGTATATAGCAGCACATTGATCTGGTACTGGTACTTCCTGTATATAGCTCCACATTGATCTGGTACTTCCTGTATATAGCAGCACATTGATCTGGTACTTCCTGTATATAGCTCCACATTGATCTGGTACTTCCTGTATATAGCTCCACATTGATCTGGTACTGGTACTTCCTGTATATAGCTCCACATTGATCTGGTACTGGTACTTCCTGTATATAGCTCCACATTGATCTGGTACTTCCTGTATATAGCTCCACATTGATCTGGTACTGGTACTTCCTGTATATAGCTCCACATTGATCTGGTACTGGTACTTCCTGTATATAGCTCCACATTGATCTGGTACTTCCTGTATATAGCAGCACATTGATCTGGTACTTCCTGTACATAGCTCCACATTGATCTGGTACTGGTACTTCCTGTATATAGCTCCACATTGATCTGGTACTTCCTGTGTATAGCTCCACATTGATCTGGTACTCCCTGTATATAGCTCCACATTGATCTGGTACTTCCTGTATATAGCTCCACATTGATCTGGTACTTCCTGTATATAGCTCCACATTGATCTGGTACTCCCTGTATATAGCTCCACATTGATCTGGTACTTCCTGTATATAGCTCCACATTGATCTGGTACTCCCTGTATATAGCTCCACATTGATCTGGTACTTCCTGTATATAGCTCCACATTGATCTGGTACTTCCTGTATATAGCTCCACATTGATCTGGTACTTCCTGTATGTAGCTCCACATTAATCTGGTACTTCCTGTATGTAGCTCCACATTGATCTGGTACTTCCTGTATATAGCTCCACATTGATCTGGTACTTCCTGTATATAGCTCCACATTGATCTGGTACTTCCTGTATATAGCTCCACATTGATCTGGTACTTCCTGTATGTAGCTCCACATTGATCTGGTACTTCCTGTATGTAGCTCCACATTGATCTGGTACTTCCTGTATATAGCTACATTATTGCGTATTTATTTCATTGTTACTATTTTATTCTATTCTATTTTTAAACTCATCGTTGAAGAGCTCGTAAGCAAGCATGTGAATGCTATTGATCCATAATCGTATATCCAGTGGGTATGGCCAAGGTTGTAAGCCTTGCGTCACCACTCGGGAATACTATAATATGCACGTATCTAGGGTCACCGTTATGAAATTATTAAGAGGCTGAGGAACACAGAGCTAATATCTTGCAATCGATGTCTCCTCTGGCTTTCTCATGCAATGTATTTTTGATAAGGAGACGAGGAGAGAGAGGACGTGAGGAGTATTCATTTGAAATCCCCCACAGAATCCTACTCACTACTCCAGGTGCTGGCTCACGTCTGGGAGGTAGCCCAGTTCCAAAACTTAACACAATGCAAAACAAGCCTAAACCGGGCGCCCGGGCAAGATTAATCGAATCCCCTCATTGAATAGAACGAGTGTCGCCATTCAAAACAGTGACGTCATAATGGGTGGACTGCGAGTGAACCCACAGGAGCAAAGCAGTAATTAAAATCAGGAAGTGTACACATCAATCTGTGCTGTGATTTGTTGAATCAACTCAACTGACATTACAAAAGAAAATACATTCCCATTGCATGAGCCACATCAGTTAACATAATTTGAATGAACATTCTACACTACCATGGAAATTATTGCATCGCGCACGGCAAGTGGTACTGATGCACCAAGTCTGGAACCAACAGGACCCTGAACAGCTTCTAACCCCCCAAACAATAACACTGCTACATAGATAGTTAACTAGTTAGTTAACTATTTAGTTCAATAGTTAGTTCAATAGTTAGTTAACTCGTTCGTTCAATAGTTCGTTCGCTAGTTCGTTTGCTAGTTCGTTCGCTAGTTCGTTCGCTAGTTCGTTCGCTAGTTCGTTCGCAAGTTCGTTCGCTAGTTCGTTCGCTAGTTCGTTCGCTAGTTCGTTCGCTAGTTCGTTAACTAGTTAGCTAAATAGTTAGTTCAATAGTTAGTTCAATAGTTAGTTCAATAGTTTGTTAATTAGTTTGTTAATTAGTTAGTTCAATAGTTAGTTCAATAGTTAGGTCAATAGTTAGTTCAATAGTTAGTTCAATAGTTAGGTCAATAGTTAGTTCAATAGTTTGTTAATTAGTTTGTTAATTAGTTAGTTCAAAAGTTAGTTCAATAGTTAGTTCAATAGTTAGGTCAATAGTTAGTTCAATAGTTAGTTCAATAGTTAGTTCAATAGTTAGTTCAATAGTTTGTTAATTAGTTTGTTAATTAGTTAGTTCAATAGTTAGGTCAATAGTTAGTTCAATAGTTAGGTCAATAGTTAGTTCAATAGTTAGTTCAATAGTTAACCAAATAGCATTGACCCTTTTTTTGAATAACTTTTTTGACTCATCACATCCTCTGTTGCTACTGTTTACAACCGGTCACTTTATTCCTAGTTATATGTATATACACTGAGTATACCAGACATTACGAACACCTAATATCGATTTGCAACCCCCCCCCCTTTTTCCCTCAGAACAGCCTCAATTCGTCAGGTTATGGACTCTACAAGGTGTTGAAAGCGTTCCACAGGGATGATGGCCCATGTTGACTCCACAGGGATGATGGCCCATGTTGACTCCACAGGGATACTGGTCCCATGTTGACTCCACAGGGATGCTGGCCCATGTTGACTCCACAGGGATGATGGCCCATGTTGACTCCACAGGGATGATGGCCCATGTTGACTCCACAGGGATGATGGCCCATGTTGACTCCACAGGGATACTGGTCCCATGTTGACTCCACAGGGATGCTGGCCCATGTTGACTCCACAGGGATACTGGTCCCATGTTGACTCCACAGGAATGATGGCCCATGTTGACTCCACAGGGATGCTGGCCCATGTTGACTCCACAGGGATGATGGCCCATGTTGACTCCACAGGGATGATGGCCCATGTTGACTCCACAGGGATGATGGCCCATGTTGACTCCACAGGGATACTGGTCCCATGTTGACTCCACAGGGATGCTGGCCCATGTTGACTCCACAGGGATACTGGTCCCATGTTGACTCCACAGGGATGATGGCCCATGTTGACTCCACAGGGATGCTGGTCCATGTTGACTCCACAGGGATGCTGGTCCATGTTGACTCCACAGGGATGCTGGTCCATGTTGACTCCACAGGGATGCTGGCCCATGTTGACTCCACAGGGATGCTGGTCCATGTTGACTCCACAGGGATGCTGGCCCATGTTGACTCTACAGGGATGCTGGCCCATGTTGACTCCACAGGGATGCTGGTCCATGTTGACTCCACAGGGATGCTGGCCCATGTTGACTCCAGGGATGCTGGCCCATGTTGACTCCAATGCTTCCCACAGTTGTATCCAGTTAGCTGGATGTCCTTTGGGTGGTGGACCATTCTTGATACACAATCGTGAAACTATTGAGTGTGATAAAAAAAATCTGCTGTATTGCAGTTATTGACACAAAATGGTGTGCCTGGCACCTACTACCGAACTCTGTTCAAAGGCACTTAGATATTTTGTCTTGCCCATTCCCCCTCTGAATGGCACACATACATAACCCATGTCTCAATTGTCTCAAGGCTTAAATCCTTCTATTTTCCCGTCTTCTCCCCTTCATCTACACTGAATGAAGTGGATTTAACAAGTGACATCAATAAAGGATCATATCTTTTATCCGGAGTCACCTGGCCAGTCCGAAAGAGCAGGTGAGAGATTATTGGAATCTGTGTGGATAGCTGGACAGGTAGGATGACTGACAGTGAAGGTGAACAGGTGGTCACGTGTCAGGTGACAGAGGAATGGATGAGACTGAGGCAGGAATTCCTTTAACCATAAAGTGGTATATTTACTGAGTAGTCTGTGGTGGATTCATGGACGCACAGAACTTCTGGAGCAGACGGAGTTAAGGAAGAGAAAGCAGCGAGATCAGGCGATGCCGTTTTCCTCCTTTTATGTGGATGAGATCTGTCGGTCATTGCCACCTGACCTAATTAAAGCGCCCCTGGCCCAGCTGGGTAAGTGGCCATGAATTAAAGGATTATTCCACCAACTCCATGGGCCTTTTGTACAGCAGGTGTTCTTAATTTTATGAATACTCAGTGTATCAACCTCAGTTACCTCGTACACCTGCACTTCGACTCGGTACCAGTACTCTGTGTATATATCCTAGTTATCATTACTCAGTACTAGTTCCCTGTGTATATAACCTAGTTATCATTACTCGTTGACTCAGTACTAGTACCCTGTGTATATAACCTAGTTATCATTACTCAGTACTGGTACCCTGTGTATATAACCTAGTTATCATTACTCAGTACTGGTACCCTGTGTATATAACCTAGTTATCATTACTCAGTACATGTACCCTGTGTATATAGCCTAGTTACCATTACTCATTGACTCAGTACTGGTACCCTGTGTATTTAACCTATTTATCATTACTCAGTACTGGTACCCTGTGTATATAATCTAGTTATCATTACTCAGTACTGGTACCCTGTGTATATAACCTAGTTATCATTACTCAGTACTAGTACCCTGTGTATGTAACCTAGTTATCATTACTCATTGACTCAGTACTGGTACCCTGTGTATATAACCTAGTTATCATTACTCAGTACTGGTACCCTGTGTATATAACCTAGTTATCATTACTCAGTACTAGTACCCTGTGTATATAACCTAGTTATCATTACTCAGTACTCAGTACTGGTACCCTGTGTATATAGCCTAGTTATCATTACTCAGTACTGGTACCCTGTGTATATAACCTAGTTATCATTACTCAGTACTAGTACCCTGTGTATATAACCTAGTTATCATTACTAATTGACTCAGTACTGGTACCCTGTGTATATAACCTAGTTATCATTACTCATTACTCAGTACTGGTACCCTGTGTATATAACCTAGTTATCGTTGACTCAGTACTGGTACCCTGTGTATATAACCTAGTTATCATTACTCATTGACTCAGTACTGGTACCCTGTGTATATAACCTAGTTATCATTACTCATTGACTCAGTACTGGTACCCTGTGTATATAACCTAGTTATCATTACTCATTGACTCAGTACTGGTACCCTGTGTATATAACCTAGTTATCATTACTCCGTACTAGTACCCTGTGTATATAACCTAGTTATCGTTACTCAGTACTGGTACCCTGTGTATATAACCTAGTTATCATTACTCAGTACTGGTACCCTGTGTATATAACCTAGTTATCATTACTCAGTACTAGTATCCTGTGTATAGAACCTAGTTATCGTTACTCAGTACTGGTACCCTGTGTATATAACCTAGTTATCATTATCGTTACTCAGTACTGGTACCCTGTGTATATAACCTAGTTATCATTACTCAATACTGGTACCCTGTGTATATAACCTAGTTATCATTACTCAGTACTGGTACCCTGTGTATATAACCTAGTTATCATTACTCAGTACTGGTACCCTGTGTATATAGCCTAGTTATCATTACTCAGTACTGGTACCCTGTGTATATAACCTAGTTATCGTTACTCAGTACTGGTACCCTGTGTATATAACCTAGTTGTCATTACTCAGAACTGGTACCCTGTGTATATAGCCTAGTTAGCATTACTCATTGACTCAGTACTGGTACCCTGTGTATTTAACCTAGTTATCATTACTAATTGACTCAGTACTGGTACCCTGTGTATATAGCCTAGTTATCATTACTAATTGACTCAGTACTGGTACCCTGTGTATATAACCTAGTTATCATTACTCAGTACTGGTACCCTGTGTATATAACCTAGTTATCATTACTCAGTACTGGTACCCTGTGTATATAGCCTAGTTATCATTACTAATTGACTCAGTACTGGTACCCTGTGTATATAGCCTAGTTAGCATTACTCATTGACTCAGTACTGGTACCCTGTGTATTTAACCTAGTTATCATTACTAATTGACTCAGTAATGGTACCCTGTGTATATAACCTAGTTATCATTACTCAGTACTGGTACCCTGTGTATATAGCCTAGTTATCATTACTCAGTACTGGTACCCTGTGTATATAACCTAGTTATCATTGACTCAGTACTGGTACCCTGTGTATATAGCCTAGTTATCATTACTCAGTACTGGTACCCTGTGTATATAACCTAGTTATCATTACTCAGTACTGGTACCCTGTGTATATAGCCTAGTTATCATTACTCATTACTCAGTACTAGTACCCTGTGTATATAACCTAGTTAGCATTACTCATTGACTCAGTACTGGTACCCTGTGTATTTAACCTAGTTATCATTACTAATTGACTCAGTACTGGTACCCTGTGTATATAGCCTAGTTAGCATTACTAATTGACTCAGTACTGGTACCCTGTGTATATATCCTAGTTATCATTACTCAGTACTGGTACCCTGTGTATATAACCTAGTTATCATTACTCAGTACTGGTACCCTGTGTATATAGCCTAGTTATCATTACTCAGTACTGGTACCCTGTGTATATAACCTAGTTATCATTGACTCAGTACTGGTACCCTGTGTATATATCCTAGTTATCATTACTCAGTACTAGTACCCTGTGTATATAGCCTAGTTATCATTACTCAGTACTGGTACCCTGTGTATATAACCTAGTTATCATTACTCAGTACTGGTACCCTGTGTATATAACCTAGTTATCATTACTCAGTACTGGTACCCTGTGTATATAACCTAGTTATCATTACTCATTACTCAGTACTGGTACCCTGTGTATATAACCTAGTTATCATTACTCAGTACTGGTACCCTGTGTATATAACCTAGTTATCATTACTCAGTACTGGTACCCTGTGTATTTAACCTAGTTATCATTACTAATTGACTCAGTACTGGTACCCTGTGTATATATCCTAGTTATCATTACTCAGTACTGGTACCCTGTGTATATAACCTAGTTATCATTGACTCAGTACTGGTACCCTGTGTATATATCCTAGTTATCATTACTCAGTACTGGTACCCTGTGTATATAGCCTAGTTATCATTACTCAGTACTGGTACCCTGTGTATATAACCTAGTTATCATTGACTCAGTACTGGTACCCTGTGTATATATCCTAGTTATCATTACTCAGTACTAGTACCCTGTGTATATAGCCTAGTTATCATTACTCAGTACTGGTACCCTGTGTATATAACCTAGTTATCATTACTCAGTACTGGTACCCTGTGTATATAACCTAGTTATCATTACTCAGTACTGGTACCCTGTGTATATAACCTAGTTATCATTACTCATTACTCAGTACTGGTACCCTGTGTATATAACCTAGTTATCATTACTCAGTACTGGTACCCTGTGTATATAACCTAGTTATCATTACTCAGTACTGGTACCCTGTGTATTTAACCTAGTTATCATTACTAATTGACTCAGTACTGGTACCCTGTGTATATATCCTAGTTATCATTACTCAGTACTGGTACCCTGTGTATATAACCTAGTTATCATTACTCAGTACTGGTGCCCTGTGTATATAACCTAGTTAGCATTACTCATTGACTCAGTACTGTTATCCTGTGTATATAACCTAGTTATCATTACTCAGTACTAGTACCCTGTGTATATAACCTAGTTGTCATTACTCAGTACTGGTACCCTGTGTATATAACCTAGTTATCATTACTCAGTACTGGTACCCTGTGTATATAACCTAGTTAGCATTACTCAGTACTGGTACCCTGTGTATATAACCTAGTTATCATTACTCAGTACTGGTACCCTGTGTATATAACCTAGTTATCATTACTCAGTACTGGTACCCTGTGTATATAGCATAGTTATCATTAATAATTGACTCAGTACTGGTACCCTGTGTATTTAACCTAGTTATCATTACTAATTGACTCAGTACTGGTACCCTGTGTATATAACCTAGTTATCATTACTAATTGACTCAGTACTGGTACCCTGTGTATATAACCTAGTTATCATTACTCAGTACTGGTACCCTGTGTATATAGCCTAGTTATCATTACTAATTGACTCAGTACTGGTACCCTGTGTATATAGCCTAGTTAGCATTACTCATTGACTCAGTACTGGTACCCTGTGTATTTAACCTAGTTATCATTACTAATTGACTCAGTACTGGTACCCCGTGTATATAACCTAGTTATCATTACTCAGTACTGGTACCCTGTGTATATAGCCTAGTTATCATTACTCAGTACTGGTACCCTGTGTATATAACCTAGTTATCATTGACTCAGTACTGGTACCCTGTGTATATAGCCTAGTTATCATTACTCAGTACTGGTACCCTGTGTATATAGCCTAGTTATCATTACTCAGTACTGGTACCCTGTGTATATAACCTAGTTATCATTACTCAGTACTGGTACCCTGTGTATATAGCCTAGTTATCATTACTCATTACTCAGTACTAGTACCCTGTGTATATAACCTAGTTAGCATTACTCATTGACTCAGTACTGGTACCCTGTGTATTTAACCTAGTTAGCATTACTAATTGACTCAGACTGGTACCCTGTGTATATATCCTAGTTATCATTACTCATTACTCAGTACTGGTACCCTGTGTATATAACCTAGTTATCATTACTAATTGACTCAGTACTGGTACCCTGTGTATATAACCTAGTTATCATTACTAATTGACTCAGTACTGGTACCCTGTGTATATAACCTAGTTATCATTACTAATTGACTCAGTACTGGTACCCTGTGTATATATCCTAGTTATCATTACTCAGTACTGGTACCCTGTGTATATAACCTAGTTATCATTACTCAGTACTGGTACCCTGTGTATATAACCTAGTTATCATTACTCAGTACTGGTACCCTGTGTATATATCCTAGTTATCATTACTCAGTACTGGTACCCTGTGTATATAGCCTAGTTATCATTACTAATTGACTCAGTCCTGGTACCCTGTGTATATATCCTAGTTATCATTACTCAGTACTGGTACCATGTGTATATAACCTAGTTAGCATTACTCATTGACTCAGTACTGGTACCCTGTGTATATAACCTAGTTATCATTACTCAGTACTAGTACCCTGTGTATATAACCTAGTTGTCATTACTCAGTACTGGTACCCTGTGTATATAACCTAGTTATCATTACTCAGTACTGGTACCCTGTGTATATAACCTAGTTATCATTGACTCAGTACTGGTACCCTGTGTATATAACCTAGTTATCATTACTCAGTACTGGTACTCTGTGTATATAACCTAGTTATCATTACTCAGTACTGGTACCCTGTGTATATAGCCTAGTTATCAGTACTGGTACCCTGTGTATATAACCTAGTTATCATTACTCAGTACTGGTAACCTGTGTATATAGCCTAGTTATCATGACTCAGTACTGGTACCCTGTGTATATAACCTAGTTATCATTACTCATTGACTCAGTACTGGTACCCTGTGTATATAACCTAGTTATCATGACTCAGTACTGGTACTCTGTGTATATAGCCTAGTTATCATTACTCAGGACTGGTACCCTGTGTATATATCCTAGTTATCATTACTCAGTACTGGTACCCTGTGTATATAACCTAGTTATCATTACTCAGTACTGGTACCCTGTGTATATAACCTAGTTATCATTACTCAGTACTGGTACCCTGTGTATATAACCTAGTTATCATTACTCAGTACTGGTACCCTGTGTATATATCCTAGTTATCATTACTCAGTACTGGTACCCTGTGTATATAGCCTAGTTATCATTACTAATTGACTCAGTACTGGTACCCTGTGTATATAACCTAGTTATCATTACTAATTGACTCAGTACTGGTACTCTGTGTATATAGCCTAGTTATCATTACTCAGTACTGGTACCCTGTGTATATATCCTAGTTATCATTACTCAGTACTGGTACCCTGTGTATATAACCTAGTTATCATTACTCAGTACTGGTACCCTGTGTATATAACCTAGTTATCATTACTCAGTACTGGTACCCTGTGTATATAACCTAGTTATCATTACTCAGTACTGGTACCCTGTGTATATATCCTAGTTATCATTACTCAGTACTGGTACCCTGTGTATATAGCCTAGTTATCATTACTAATTGACTCAGTCCTGGTACCCTGTGTATATATCCTAGTTATCATTACTCAGTACTGGTACCATGTGTATATAACCTAGTTAGCATTACTCATTGACTCAGTACTGGTACCCTGTGTATATAACCTAGTTATCATTACTCAGTACTAGTACCCTGTGTATATAACCTAGTTGTCATTACTCAGTACTGGTACCCTGTGTATATAACCTAGTTATCATTACTCAGTACTGGTACCCTGTGTATATAACCTAGTTATCATTGACTCAGTACTGGTACCCTGTGTATATAACCTAGTTATCATTACTCAGTACTGGTACTCTGTGTATATAACCTAGTTATCATTACTCAGTACTGGTACCCTGTGTATATAGCCTAGTTATCAGTACTGGTACCCTGTGTATATAACCTAGTTATCATTACTCAGTACTGGTAACCTGTGTATATAGCCTAGTTATCATGACTCAGTACTGGTACCCTGTGTATATAACCTAGTTATCATTACTCATTGACTCAGTACTGGTACCCTGTGTATATAACCTAGTTATCATGACTCAGTACTGGTACTCTGTGTATATAGCCTAGTTATCATTACTCAGGACTGGTACCCTGTGTATATAACCTAGTTATCATTACTCATTCTGTATTTATTTTTACTTTAATTATAACGTGTTTTATGTTTCTGTTATTTCTCTATTGTATTTCTCTATGCGTTATTTGAAGAACCCGTTAGTAAGCATTTCACTGTGTCTACACCCGTTGTTAATGAATCATGTGACAAATACAATTTTAATACGATGACAACACCATGCAGCCATGCAAGTGTACCCATGAGTTGACCACAATCAGATTGTCAGGGTTAGAGGTTCCAATCCCGTTCTATTCATTCTGGTGTCCACCGGGGGGATGTTGGGAGGTAGGTCTGGTGTCCACCGGGGGGATGTTGGGAGGAAGGTATGGTGTCCACTGGGGGGGATGTTGGGAGGTAGGTCTGGTGTCCACCGGGGGGGATGTTGGGAGGTAGGTCTGGTGTCCACTGGGGGGAATGTTGGGAGGTAGGTCTGGTGTCCACTGGGGGGGATGTTGGGAGGTAGGTCTGGTGTCCACTGGGGGGGATGTTGGGAGGTAGGTCTGGTGTCCACTGGGGGGGATGTTGGGAGGTAGGTCTGGTGTCCACTGGGGGGGATGTTGGGTGGTAGGTCTGGTGTCCACTGGGGAGATGTTGGGAGGTAGGTCTGGTGGGTTAACTTCGAAGTCTGGGTCTCTATATACGACACGTTTATCTTCCCACCGCTTTAATAGCCTGCTGGACCAATTGGGTTCTAGACAACCTGCTGGACCAATCAGGTTCTGAAGTTGATTGACAGTCTGCTGGACCAATCGGGATCAGAATTGATTGACAGTCTGCTGGACCAATCAGGTTCTAAAGTTGAATGTCTTCTGTTCAGACACTCTTCTCCACCCAGTCCTTGGCCTGTTTAGAATACTCCACACCACCTCTGGATGTACTGAAAGATGTGTAACAGAATATCAAATCAAAATATAGAAATGAGTCTTCCCTTGGTTCATTGTCCTATCCTCATGTCTGTTCCACCACCCATCTCCTTCTTACATTCCCTCCCAGTCAGGTAGAAACAGAAAGAGTGATTGGTGATGTTGGCTGGTATAAAACAGTCATCACATGTCAATTCAGGGCATGAGCTCATATTCTAAATGTTATAATTGAGATAACATAAAGGACGATTGTCATTACTACTCATGCAGCAGCTAGAGCCAGAGCCATATATTTGCATCTATCTGGATTTGGCTAGGGCTGGATAATGCTGGGTAGAGCTGGATAGGGCTGGCTAGAGCTGGCTATGGCTGGCAATAGCTGGCTAGGCCTGGCTAGAGCTGGCTAGGGCTGGCTAGAGCTGGCTATGGCTGGCTAAGGCTGACTAAGGCTGGCTAGAGCTGGCTAGGGCTGGCTAAGGCTGACTACGGCTGGCTAGAGCTGTCTAGGGCTAGCTAGAGCTGGCTAGCACTGGCTAGGGGTGGCTAGAGCTGTCTAGGGCTGGCTAGAGCTGTCTCCTACTCATTGACCTTAACTAGGGCAAGTCATTTTATGCAATCAATAGCACTACAGAAAACTGCCTAGTAGAAAATAATACACAATCAGTATTATCAGTAAAGTTTTAATGAAAAAGGGAATTGCATGACAAGGCAAAATTAACAAAACAGACAATAGGACATGATAACTTCATAGTAGTAGCTAAGCTAAAAAAAAAAAACACAAGCTAGTTAAAAGAAAGGCAAACAAATAATTGTATAAATGAATAAATAAATAAATAACATTATAAATTAATTTGTGGTGACGAGCTACAGGTTGTCATGACTGGCCTGTGAGGATCAGGTTACCGTGGATCACAGTTCTACGGAGATATCTCTCCCTCCCGCAGAGGGGGAGACGTATAGACGGATTGATTGGTGGGGGGGGGGGGGTTATGACCTCACGCCCATCGTAAGTTAGAAGGCAGCAGCCCAACTCCTTTCTGTTCTCTAACGTAAGAGACTGGAATGTCTGTGTGCCTTAGGAAGAGGTCACAGCCCAACTCCTTTCTGTTCTCTAACGTGAGAGACTGGAATGTCTGAGTTCACAGCCCAAAACTACAGAACATCAATTGAATGGACTTTGGAACATTATATTTTGTCAGCCAAAATGGTGGTAACAATGATAGATGGAATATGAAAATGAATGTTGTTTTTTGTTATGTTATTAAAAGTTAAATGACGACAATATCAGGAAAACATTGTAACTTGAAGTGTTTTCATAATATGCACAATGTTTGCATACTGTTTGCATACTGTGCGTTGTGTCGAAAATATCCAGATCAAAGAGAATGTTTTTGTAAAGATGAACTGTGAATTTAGTTGTCTAAACTATATCAGAGTGAAATCCTGATACGGTGCCTTGTAACGAGCTACGCCACAGGGAACCCAGAGAGCCATGAAGACGGGAACCCAGAGAGCCATGAAGACGGGAACCCAGAGAGCCATGAAGACGTAAACCCAGAGAGCCATGAAGACGGGAACCCAGAGAGCCATGAAGACGGGAACCCAGAGAGCCATGAAGACGGGAACCCAGAGAGCCATGAAGACGGGAACCCAGAGAGCCATGAAGACGGACACGCCCCTTTGTAACGAGCTACGCCCCAGGGAACCCAGAGAGCCATGAAGATGGGAACCCAGAGAGCCATGAAGACGGACACGCCCCTTTGTGACCCGAGGGTATAACATTTGTGAGTTAAGAATTGACATATCAGACTAAAACGGACCGCAGCTGCAGCGTGATCAAAGATAGTCGCGACCCCCATTAAACGCTACACGAGGAAGAAGACAAAATAACCTCTTAACAATTAAGGCTACGGTTGATTTACTGTATCTAAGAAGGTGAATTCAAGAAGAACCAGGCAGTTATTGTCTTCAAATCATCGGTTGTCTACACGGCCCTCCTACCCAAGAGAGCTGATTAGCCTCCTCAGAAGTCCAAGGGAACAGACCACTAAGAGAAAGGACACCGACATCGTGTCGACAATCAGGGACTTACACCTGGTAACAAAAGAGGTGCTGCCATCGGAGTAGAAGGTCGTTGGCTAAACCTCGTAAGCGGAACTCGGTCCACGAAGAAGAAGAGACACCCAAGGGAGACTTTCAACAAGTAAATACGTTCATTATAATTCCGACCCATAAGAGCGGCAGGTCGGGGCAAGGTGTTAGGGCTAAACTAAGCATAGTTTACAAATGTATCCAATTGTGCTTTTGTCTCGTGCACTCTCCCGCTCCCCCTCTCTCTCTTTTTTTAAATCCCAGTTTTGTGCAACACTCCATTGCTACAGATACGGTGTGTTTTGACTATAGATGGTCTGCCATACAAACAATGTCATAAATGATGATCGAGTCATCACACTGTGCTCCCACGCCAGCCAGTCACCAGTATCACCATCTCATTCTTCCACTATAGGCGCATGTGACAAATACATTTTAATTTGAAGGGAGAAAGAGAGAGAGGGGGGGGTGATAGAGAGAGAGAGAGGAGAGGGTGATAGAGAGAGAGGGGGGGGCGATAGAGAGAGGGAGGAGAGGGTGATAGAGAGAGAGAGGGGGGGGCGATAGAGAGAGGGAGGAGAGGGTGATAGAGAGAGAGAAGGGGGGGCGATAGAGAGAGGGAGGAGAGGGTGATAGAGAGAGGGGGGGCGATAGAGAGAGAGAGAGTGTGATAGAGAGAGAGGGGGGAGGTGATAGAGAGAGGGAGGAGAGGGTGATAGAGAGAGGGGGGGCGATAGAGAGAGAGAGAGATAGGGGGAGATAGGGGGGCAATAGGGAGAAGAGAGAGGGAGAGGAGAGAGAGAGGGGGGGCGATAAAGAGAGAGAGGGGGAGAGGAGAGAGAAGGAGGAGAGCAGAGAGGGAAAGTAGGTATAAGGAAGAGCTACTGATTGTAACTCTCAATCGATACTCTTAATAAACAGAGGTAAATAATCTTCAGCAGAGACCTAGTGCAGATGAAATTTAATGTGGACGGTAATTTGCTGCTGATGCTACTTTTCAATAGAGGGCACCTTGGAGGTAACGGCTTCATCATATCTCTCTCTCAATATCTCTCTCTCTCTCCCCCTCTCATTCTCGATCATCTCTCTCCAACTCTCTTTCACCCTGTGTACCTTATCTTCTGTTGTGAGGTTACTTTCATTAGACTGATGACTGTTATTTATCTAATCAACTAACTATGTTTAATTGTTACCCGATTAAATTAATCATGTCGCAATTAACTCCTTAGGATTTGGGGCACCACGAGAGCATTTTTTTGTTGTTACAATCTCCCGAAATAAACTCTGACTGTCTTTACCTATTATGTCCATAAACAGTCAACATATTAATCACCTCGTATTATATCATCATTCTGAACAGTCGTAACCTCCTTGCATCTGCAAAATCCAGAGCCTTACTTATGATTCAGTACTACACAAATTGGTTTAATAATTGATTTACTAGCTAACTAAATGGTAACACAGATTAAACATACACACTTAACACATTAGAAACAGGTCCCTAGTAGACTGACAACAATATGGCTGCTTGTTTTACGAAAGACATGGAGAGGACGAGAGAGAGAGAGAGACAGAGAGACTTAATGTTGGTACATTTTATAAACTACTCTCACATTAATCATGTACTTTGCACACGAACTGCCGCCCTCTTCGAGATAAGACATCATGAATGTATCTATGTGAAATGTCTTGGTTGTTCGTGTATTTCTGTCGGAAACCAGGCATTCTGGGAAAAGGGTGTTGGGCCTTTTTGTGGCACGCTTGTAAGGCTCTGATTGTCCACCCGTCTTCTACTGTTGTTCTCCTCTGCTGTCGTCTGGTATCCGGTGACTTGTCCTAAAAATAACTACATAGTTCGTTCTACTTCCATTTGCTTCGGAAGGTGGTTCTCAGAGGGGTGATGACAGCATGGTACAACTGTGATTTGAGAAGAGTAGTAGAACGGTCCCACTTAAATTCGCTTTTCTAGATACTTTACTAATCAGCCGTACAGTGATTGTGATTGTCCGGGAGGAGACTTTATTGTCTTTACCTCGTGTTGAAATTTCAGATTTCAAACCAGTTTAAACGTAAGCTGCAGCTCAATGTCCCATCATTTTATTTAGTTCATTCAAAAAGGGCGGTTCCGTCAGAATGACACGCTCTATGACCTCACTCAGGTGCGTGGCTTGTCACTTGTACAAAGTTATGTGAAACTATTATCTCTTATGGCTCCTAAAATCACATCCCTCTCTTAAAACCTGTTAAGGATAGGGGGTGCTGTTGTCACTATTTATGGAAATCGTGTAATTTTTGAAACGGCTTCCTACAAAATTCTTGATCGTACAATATGCATATTATTATTATTATTGGATAGAAAACAGTCTATAGTTTCTATAGGCGTTGAAATTTTGTCTCTAAGTGGAACAGAACTCATTCTACAGCAATTTCCCTGACATGGAGTCAGATTTCACACATTTTGGCCCCTGTTCTGGAGTCAGTTTTAAGGCCACTGTTATTCCTATGAGTATACGGACACTGCTTACGTCTTCCCCTGGATGCCTTTACGTGATGACGATTTGAATGGTATCGATTGCCCAATCACAGCCACTATAAATGAAAAAACCCTGTAGGTAGGAACTCTTTTCCAGGTGCGTCAGGCGCACAGTGGACACCGACCTGCTCTTTTTCCAAGCATTAGTGTAGCCAGTTATATTTCTCCGGTCATATTTTTACTCGTTATAGGAGTTAAAAACATCATAAGGTAGTTAATTTAAAGCGTTTTATAGCAATTTATATCCGTTTAGTGCGATTTTGGGACATTTATTTCTGAGCCACTGTGAATCTCTGGGCACCGTTCCAGTTCATGCCGAACGCAATGTGCATTTCTGCATGGCAAGAGGACAGCTTTCGACCAAAAGACGATTAGACCCAAGAAAGGATTCTTTGACCAAGATTCTGATGGAAGAAAAGCTCAAAGTAGGAACAATTTATTATGATAAATCGTGTTTCTGTCGAAAAATGTTAGTGGCTTAGGACGCCATTTTTTTTGACTTAGCTTCGCTTGGCGCAAACTGTATTGAAAAGTAAGGATAATTTAAAAAATGTAATTCCGCGACTGTATTAAGAATTAAATTGTCTATCAATCGCTGTCCACCCTATATTTTTTTGTCACGTTTATGAGTATTTATGTATACGACTAGATCACTGTCTAATATGGCGCACGAACATTTTCTGACCAGCTGGGCTACTTTTCTCATTGTCTAACCATGATTTTGGTGGCTAAATATGCACATTTTCGAACAAACTGTATATGTATGTTGTAATGTGATGTTACAGGAGTGTCATCTGAAGAATTCTGAGAAGGTTAGTGAAAAAATTAATATATTTTGGCGATGTTGACGTTATCGCTCTCTTTGGCTAGAATCAATGCTGGGGTAATGTTTGCACATGTGCTATGCTAATATAACGATTTATTGTGTTTTCGCTGTAAGACACTTAGAAAATCTGAAATATTGTCTGTATTCACAGGATCTGTGTCTTTCGATTAGTGTATGCTGTGTATTTTTACGAAATGTTTGATGATTAGTAGTTAGGTAAACACGTTGCTCATTGTAATTATTCTAGTCCATTTGTGACGGTGGGTGCAATTGTAAACTATGACATCTACCTGAAATATGCACATTTTTCTAACAAAACCTATCCTATACCATAAATATGTTATCAGACTGTCATCTGAGGAGGTTTTTTCTTGGTTGGTGGCTATCAATATCTTAGTTTAGCCGAATTGGTGATAGCTACTGGTGTTGGTGGACAAAGAAAAAATGGTGGATTATGCTAATGTGTTTAGCTAATAGATTTACATCTTTACATATTGTGTCTTTCCTGTAAAACATTTTAAAAATCGGACATGTTGGCTGGATTCACAAGATCTGTGTCTTTCATTAGCTGATTTAGACTTTAATGTGTGAAAGTTAAATATTTAAAAAAAATATTTTTTTTGAATTTCGCGGCTCTGCCTTTTCCGTGGGGGTGGGGGGGGTGTGCCGCTAGCGGTACCCCGGGGCTAGACAGGTTAGCAAAAACACTTTAATCAGATGGACACTTCATCTATGTACTGTGTATACTTTCCAAGTTACAGTATTTCCTTTATAACATGTTTAATGACATGACAAAATAACAACCAAAAACGTCACCAGTGTTCTCCAGATCGCCTCGGACCGTTCCATATTAGAAATATTTTTCCAGTATTCACTTCAGAACGTGTTAGAGTTTCAGCGGGAAAAGTCTGTGTAGCAAAGGAACTTTTTATATATTTAACCTTTATTTAACTAGGCAAATCAGTTAAGAACAAATTCTGATTTACAATGACAGCCTACACCTAACTCCTCTCTGTCGCTGTTATCAAGGGCAATTCAAATTGTTAGGTCTCTAACCTTCTTACTGACTGTGGCTGGACTGACTGTTGCTGGCATTGGTACTGGTTCCCAAGGGGACCAGCTATCCTACCAATTGCTTATGTAAAGTTTTCCCAACGGAACACATTATTAGAGCATTTAACTAGTTGCATTGTAGTTGGCAAGGAATGATTATTGTTTAAAAAAAACAGTTTGGGAAAACCTCAGTGATATCTAAGGTTATCCCCGTCGAGGGGCTTGTCCGCTTCTTTCATTTCTCGTGGGGAAGTACTGGATTGATGTCAATCGCCATACATCAGGGCTAAACTGGAGAGAACCTTTTACAAGGCCTGTGCCTGGCGGGTTATTTTGGAGGGCGTCTGTCGCAATTTCTGCTGTTTTTTTCCACATTAGATATAGTTTGGATTTGTATCGCTGCTGAGGTCAGCAATCAATCTGTCCTTGGGTGAGGGTTCACTAATAGCGGGGAAATTGGGACCACCTCTGATAGCTTACTCATTATTACTATTATTATTATTACTATTATCATCATCATTATTACTATTATCATCATTATCATTATCATCAACATTATTACTATTATCATCATTATTATTATTATCATCAACATTATCATTATTATTATTATCATTATTATTATTATTATTATCATTACTATTATCATCAACGGTATCATTATTATTATTAGTATCATTATCATTATTCCTATTATCATTACCGTTATTATCATTATCATTATTATTATCATCATTATCATCATTATTATCATTATTATTATTATTACTATTATCATTATCATTATTATTATTATCATTATTATTATGACTATTATTATTATTATTATCATTATCATCATTATTAGTATTATTATTATCATTATTATTAGTAGTAGTATCATTACTATTATCATCAACATTATCATTATTATTAGTATTATTATTATCATTATTATTGTTACTATTATCATTATTATTATTTTATTATTATTATTATTATTAGTAGTATCATTATCATTATTATTATTATCATTATTATTGTCATTACTATTATAATTATTATTATTATTATCATTATTATTATTTTATTATTATTATCATTATTATTATTATCATTATTATCATTATTATTAGTATCATTATCATTAGTATTATTATCATCATTATCATTATATTACTATTAATATCATTATCATTATTATTAGTATCATTATTATCACTATCATTATTATCATTATTATTATTATTATCATTATTATTATCATTATCATTATCGTCATTATTATTAGTATCATTGTTACTAGTATCATTATCATTATTATTACTATTATCGTTATCATTATTATCATTATTACTATTATCATCATTATCGTTATATTACTAGTATTATCATTATTATTATTATCATTATCATCATTATCATTATCATTATTATCACTATCATTATTAACATTATTATTAGTATCATTATCATTATTATTACTATTATCATTATCATTATCGTCATTATTACTAGTATTATCATTATTATTACTATCGTTATCATTATCATTATTATTATTATAATTATAATTAGTACCATTACCATTATTATTATTATTATTATTCACATTATTATTACTACTATTATCATTACTATTATTACTATTATAATTCAGTTTTGTTCAGTTTGGGTTTTGAGTCGTTGGAAGCTGCAAAATCGATTTGATTAATTTATAGACATTAATTAAATCATACATGGATAGGCTGTTTGGGATTGAAATAACCTGACACCTCTCTCTCCTCATTTCACTCCCTTTCCCTCGTCATCTCCATTCCATCCATCCAACCATTCCAACCTGTATGTTAAGTCATTCTCTCACGTCTCAGAATGGTATGAACTAAAAGGTAGATATTAAATCAGAGACAGCGAGAAGAGTAACAACTGTAATTGACTGTTTCACAATGGAAATTAAAAATGTGAGTTTCAAAATAAAACCTTGAATAGGCTTCATGCCTAATCAGAATACATTGTAAATGACCCCACATAACCTCAAAGAATGAAATAAAATGTTCAGCTATTTAATTTGAGAATTGCTGTTTTTGTGATAGATATTATTAATATGAAATGTAGCTGGAAGGTGGAAGAGATTTATCAGTCCTAGACAGACGTTGCTCTCTGTGCTGTGGGTCTGTTCCTTCGCCTCGTCGCCCTAGCTGTCTCGTCTTTTCACACGTCGGAAATATTGTTGCTCTCTCCTCACATAACATCAGCTGTAGAACATTATGGCAAGAAGATAGAAAACAGCAAACATCTCTGGGTTTGGTATTTTTCACCTGCATCACTGTATCATAATAAATAATGTTCTCTTTTTTTATTTTATTTTTTTACAGTGAACTACTATTTTTTAAGGTTTGTTTGTTGGTTTCTAAATAACTGTTTTCATGAGAACGGGGTCCGAAGTAACAGTTCTCCCCACGGTGATAAACAGATAAACAGTCGAATGAATCTTAATTATGGTGTTTGTGTGCGCGTTCCTCCCTCTCTGGAGGGTTCTGGGTAACGGGAACATCATTTGTGAGCACACCCGCTGATTCCACAGGTCTTTGAAGTTCCTCACAGAGTGGGACCACGCCAACCCGTAAAGTAAACTACGAAACTTTCTAGGAACTTTTATAGAAAGATAAATAAAAAAAAGAAATGAGGTATTATTTAAACAGGCAAGTCAGTTAGGAAGACATTGTTATTTACACTGACAGCCTACTGGGGAACAGTTGGTTAAACTGTCTTGTTCAGGGGGAGAACAACAGATGTTTAACTCGTCAGCTCGGGGATTCGATCCAGCAACCTTTTGGTTAGTGGCCCAACGCTCTAACCACTAGGCTACCTGTTGCCCGTATCATTCTCATCACAAATTATCTAGTTCTGTATTGCAGCACTACGCCCTACCCAACTCGCCTGGCTGAATTAGAAAGAGATGAGGAGAGAGGAGAGATGAGAGAGGAGAGGAGAGGAGAGAGGAGAGGAGAGGAGAGGAGAGGAGAGGAGAGGAGAGGAGAGGATAGGAGTGGAGAGGAGAGGAGAGGAGAGGAGAGGAGAGGAGAGGAGAGGAGAGGAGAGGAGAGGAGAGGAGAGGACAGGAGAGGAGAGGAGTGGAGTGGAGTGGAGTGGAGTGGAGTGGAGAGGAGAGGAGAGGAGAGGAGAGGAGAGGAGAGGAGAGGAGAGAGGTGGAGAGGAGAGGAGAGGAGAGGAGAGGAGAGGAGAGGAGAGGAGAGGAGAGGAGAGGAGAGGAGAGGAGAGGAGAGGAGAGGAGAGGAGAGGAGAGGAGAGGAGGTTTACGTCTCCATCTGTATTACATCTGGTTTGTTGGTTTCATCAAGGGCTCCTTCTCAGCCCTTCATGCTGAAAATATAGCAGTCTTTGTTTGGCTTCAGAAGGAGAAATCATCTCCATTTCAATAAAACAGTGTTCGTTCTGTCTCAACTCTCACACACACCCTAGACCAGCACCCTGTCTAGCTAATCCTAAAACTATAAACACTGACCGACAAGACCAGCCTGTCCTCTCCCTGTATACCTGCACCGGGGGGCCTGTCCTCTCCCTGTATACCTGCACCAGGGGGCCTGTCCTCTCCCTGTATACCTGCACCAGGGGGCCTATCCTCTCCCTGTATACCAGCACCAGGGGGCCTATCCTCTCCCTGTATACCTGCACCAGGGGGCCTATCCTCTCCCTGTATACCTGCACCAGGGGGCCTATCCTCTCCCTGTATACCTGCACCAAGGGGCCTATCCTCTCCCTGTATACCTGCACCAAGGGGCCTATCCTCTCCCTGTATACCTGCACCAGGGGGCCTGTCCTCTCCCTGTATACCTGCACCAAGGGGCCTGTCCTCTCCCTGTATACCTGCACCAGGGGGCCTATCCTCTCCCTGTATACCTGCACCAGGGGGCCTATCCTCTCCCTGTATACCTGCACCAGGGGGCCTATCCTCTCCCTGTATACCTGCACCAGGGGGCCTATCCTCTCCCTGTATACCTGCACCAGGGGGCCTATCCTCTCCCTGTATACCAGCACCAGGGGGCCTGTCCTCTCCCTGTATACCAGCACCAGGGGGCCTGTCCTCTCCCTGTATACCTGCACCAAGGGGCCTGTCCTCTCCCTGTATACCTGCACCAAGGGGCCTGTCCTCTCCCTGTATACCAGCACCAGGGGGCCTGTCCTCTCCCTGTATACCTGCACCAAGGGGCCTGTCCTCTCCCTGTATACCTGCACCAAGGGGCCTGTCCTCTCCCTGTATACCTGCACCAAGGGGCCTATCCTCTCCCTGTATACCTGCACCGGGGGGCCTATCCTCTCCCTGTATACCTGCACCGGGGGGCCTATCCTCTCCCTGTATACCTGCACCAAGGGGCCTATCCTCTCCCTGTATATCTGCACCAAGGGGCCTATCCTCTCCCTGTATACCTGCACCAAGGGGCCTATCCTCTCCCTGTATACCTGCACCAAGGGGCCTATCCTCTCCCTGTATACCTGCACCAAGGGGCCTATCCTCTCCCTGTATACCTGCACCGGGGGGCCTGTCCTCTCCCTGTATACCTACACCAAGGGGCCTATCCTCTCCCTGTATACCTGCACCAAGGGGCCTATCCTCTCCCTGTATACCTGCACCGGGGGGCCTGTCCTCTCCCTGTATACCTGCACCGGGGGGCCTGTCCTCTCCCTGTATACCTGCACCAAGGGGCCTATCCTCTCCCTGTATACCTGCACCAAGGGGCCTATCCTCTCCCTGTATACCTGCACCATGGGGCCTATCCTCTCCCTGTATACCTGCACCAGGGGGCCTATCCTCTCCCTGTATACCTGCACCAGGGGGCCTATCCTCTCCCTGTATACCTGCACCAGGGGGCCTATCCTCTCCCTGTATACCTGCACCAGGGGGCCTATCCTCTCCCTGTATACCTGCACCAGGGGGCCTATCTTCTCCGTGTATACATACCAGCACCAGGGGGCTTGTCGTCTCCCTGTATACATACCTGCACCAGGAGGCCTGTCCTCTCCCTGTATACATACCTGCACCAGGGGGCCTGTCCTCTCCCTGTATACATACCTGCACCAGGAGGCCTGTCCTCTCCCTGTATACATACCTGCACCAGGGGGCCTGTCCTCTCCCTGTATACATACCTGCACCAGGGGGCCTGTCCTCTCCCTGTATACATACCTGCACCAGGGGGCCTGTCCTCTCCCTGTATACATACCTGCACCAGGGGGCCTGTCCTCTCCCTGTATACATACCTGCACCAGGAGGCCTGTCCTCTCCCTGTATACATACCTGCACCAGGAGGCCTGTCCTCTTCCTGTATACCTACCTGCACCAAGAGACCTTAAAGGGTTTTGTTTCTCTCTCCCCTCCTCTTCTCTGTTGGATTATAGAGTCCTTAAAGGGTTTTGTTTCTCTCCTCCCTCCTCTTCTCTGTTGGATTATAGAGTCCTTAAAGGGTTTTGTTTCTCTCCCCTCCTCTTCTCTGTTGGATTATAGAGTCCTTAAAGGGTTTTGTTTCTCTCTCCCCTCCTCTTCTCTGTTGGATTATAGAGTCCTTAAAGGGTTTTGTTTCTCTCTCCTCCGTCCTCTTCTCTGTTGGATTATATAGTCCTTAAAGGGTTTTGTTTCTCTCTCCTCCCCTCCTCTTCTCTGTTGGATTATAGAGTCCTTAAAGGGTTTTGTTTCTCTCTCCCCTCCTCTTCTCTGTTGGATTATAGAGTCCTTAAAGGGTTTTGTTTCTCTCTCCCCTCCTCTTCTCTGTTGGATTATAGAGTCCTTAAAGGGTTTTGTTTCTCTCCCCTCCTCTTCTCTGTTGGATTATAGAGTCCTTAAAGGGTTTTGTTTCTCTCTCCCCTCCTCTTCTCTGTTGGATTATAGAGTCCTTAAAGGGTTTTGTTTCTCTCTCCCCTCCTCTTCTCTGTTGGATTATAGAGTCCTTAAAGGGTTTTGTTTCTCTCTCCTCCCTCCCTCTTTTTTTTCCTTTCTGTCCACCAACAGTAACTTCCTTATCCTCCCAGCCTATCTTCCCCTGAACCTTCCTGATTAGAACAGAGGAGGGAGGAAGTTCATCTTAGAGTAGAGTCCATCTGTCACCCTCCAAGAACTAACTACATTCCAAATAGCACCCTATTCCCTACATAGGGCTCTGGTCTAAAGTAGTGCACTATATAGGGAATAGGGTGCCAAAGGATTCTGGTTAAAGTAGTGTACTACATAGGGAATAGGGTGCCATAGGGCTCTCGTCTAAAGTAGTGTACTACATAGGGAATAGGGTGCCAAAGGACTAAGGTTAAAGTAGTGTACTACATAGGGAATAGGGTGCCAAAGGACTGGTTAAAGTAGTGTACTACATAGGGAATAGGGTGCATTTTGGATGCAGCCAAGGTCTCCTTGGTGTCTCATGATAAATCATGGTTAGCCCCAGCCCACCCTGGTTGGCCCCAGCCCACCCTGGTTGGCCCCAGCCCACCCTGGTTGGCCCCAGCCCACCCTGACCAGTCCACCAGCCCCAGGGTCTGACAGACAGCTGATGTACCTAGGGAAGGGTAAGGGTAATAGGGCCTCTCTCTGTCCCCTCGGGGCATCCCCTGACTGGTACTGCCACACAGCATGGTGCTGTCACACTAACTAACACACCGGTCACACAGGAAATGTTTTCAACCGTGTCACGTGAAAACAGTTTTTTCTCCTCTCTCCTACTCAAACAGCTAGAGCCACAGGCTGGTTAAAATAAATCTGAAGTGTGTATGTGTGTGTGTGTGTGTGTGTGTGTGTGTGTGTGTGTGTGTGTGTGTGTGTGTGTGTGTGTATGTTTTCTCAGTGACGTCACAACTCCTTGGACTTCACCTTTAAGAAGACTCATCGCTTTGGACATCACCTTTAAGAGGACTCATCTCTTTGGACATCACCTTTAAGAGGACTCATCTCTTTGGACATCACCTTTAAGAGGACTCATCTCTTTGGACATCACCTTTAAGAGGACTAATCTCTTTGGACTTCACCTTTAAGAGGACTAGTCTCTTTGGACATCACCTTTAAGAGGACTCATCTCTTTGGACATCACCTTTAAGAGGACTCATCTCTTTGGACATCTCCTTTAAGAGGACTCATCTCTTTGGACATCACCTTTAAGAGGACTCATCTCTTTGGACATCTCCTTTAAGAGGACTCATCTCTTTGGACATCACCTTTAAGAGGACTCATCTCTTTGGACTTCACCTTTAAGAGGACTCATCTCTTTGGACATCACCATTAAGAGGACTCATCTCTTTGGACATCACCTTTAAGAGGACTCATCTCTTTGGACATCTCCTTTAAGACGACTCATCTCTTTGGACATCACCTTTAAGAGGACTCGTCTCTTTGGACATCACCTTTAAGAGGACTCATCTCTTTGGACTTCACCTTTAAGAGGACTCATCTCTTTGGACATCACCTTTAAGAGGACTCATCTCTTTGGACTTCACCTTTAAGAGGACTCATCTCTTTGGACATCACCTTTAAGAGGACTCATCTCTTTGGACTTCCCCTTTAAGAGGACTCAACTCTTTGGACTTCCCCTTTAAGAGGACTCATCTCTTTGGACTTCCCCTTTAAGAGGACTCATCTCTTTGGACATCACCTTTAAGAGGACTCATCTCTTTGGACATCACCTTTAAGAGGACTCATCTCTTTGGACTTCCCCTTTAAGAGGACTCAACTCTTAACTCCACTGAATGGTCATAAAAGACTGAGGCCCTTCAAATCATCCAATGTTTTTTTTGTTTTTAAGATACACCACCACAGACACCATTGATTTATAGAAAAACATAAAAGCATGATACGTGCTCCGAGTACCTCAGTTGAATAAACACTTGTACGTAAACAGTAACTGACGTATTAAACACTGAAGATAAACCCACAGAAAGAGCATCTATAGAACCTGTCGTCCCATTCAAGTCAATGATGACATAATTGTCACGCCCTGACCTTAGAGAGCCTTTTTATGTCTCTATTTGGTTTGGTCAGGGTGTGATTTGGGGTGGGCATTCTATGTTTTTGTTTTCTATGATTTTGTATTTATATGTTTTGGCCTGGTATGGTTCTCAATCAGGGACAGCTGTCTATCGTTGTCTCTGATTGGGAACCATACTTAGGTTTCCCTTTTCCCTCCTTTCTTTGTGGGAAGTAATTTTGTTTGTGGCACATAGCCCTTAAGCTTCACGGTTGTGTTGGATTGTTAATTGTTTTTGTCGGCCTAGTAAAGGGAATATGTAAACTCACCACGCTGCACCTTGATCTCCTCCTTTTGACAGCCGTGACAATAATACAATGCCTTGTAAAAGTATTCACCCCCTTGGCGTTTTTTTTCTCCCTATTTTGTTGCATAACAACCTGTAATTTAAATTGATTTTTATTAGGATTTCATATAATGGATATAAACAAAATAGTCCAAATTTGGGAGAAAGAACTTCTTTCAAAAAATTCTAAAAAATTAAATACTGAAAAGTGGTGCGTGCATATGTATTCACCCCCCTTTGCAATGAAGCCCCTAAATAAGATCTGGTGCAACCAATTACCTTCAGAAGTCACATAATTAGTTAAATAAAGTCCACCTGTGTGCAATCTAAGTGTCACATGATCTGTCACATGATCTCAGTATATTTACACCTGTTCTGAAAGGCCCCAGAGTCTGCAACACCACCAAGCAAGGGGCACCACCAAGCAAGCGGCACCATGAAGACCAAGGAGCTCTCCATACAGGTCAGGGACAAAGTTGTGGAGAAGAACAGATCAGGGTTGGGTTATAAAAACGTATCAGAAACTTTGAACATCCCACGGACTGTGTTTTATTAGTGTTTATGTTCTTCATTTGGTCTCCCCGGGAGAGGAGGCTCACTGCTGCTTCTGATTCCTTACATCACAGCGCCGCTCAGACAGTGAGAAACAGAGAGAACCACTGGGATGAGAAGAGAAAAGGGGAAACCCTCCGCCACCCCCCATCCTCCTCCTCCCACCCCGCCTCCTCTTCTCTCCCACCCACCCCCCCTCCTCCTCCACCCCCCCCTCCTCCTCCCACCCGCCCCCCCTCCTCCACCCCCCTCCCTCCCTCCTCCCATCCCCTCATCCTCTACCTCCTCCTCCAATCCCCCTCTCTTCTCCTCCTCTCAACCTGTTCCTCCTCCTCCCCCCCTCCTCCTCCATCCCTCCTCCAGCCCTCCTCCATCCCCCCTCCTCCTCCAGCCCTCCTCCATCCCCCCCTCCTCCTCCAGCCCTCCTCCATCCCCCCCTCCTCCTCCAGCCCTCCTCCATCCCCCCTCCTCCTCCAGCCCTCCTCCATCCCCCCCTCCTCCTCCAGCCCTCCTCCACCCCCCCCTCCTCCTCCAGCCCTCCTCCACCCCCCCTCCTCCTCCAGCCCTCCTCCACCCCCCCTCCTCCTCCAGCCCTCCTCCATCCCCCCCTCCTCCTCCAGCCCTCCTCCATCCCCCCTCCTCCTCCAGCCCTCCTCCATCCCTCCTCCAGCCCTCCTCCAGCCCTCCTCCTCCATCCATCCTCCATCCCTCCTCCATCCCCCCCTCCTCCAGCCCTCCTCCAGCCCTCCTCCAGCCCTCCTCCATCCCCCCCTCCTCCTCCAGCCCTCCTCCATCCCCCCCTCCTCCTCCATCCATCCTCCATCCCTCCTCCATCCCCCCCTCCTCCTCCATCCCTCCTCCAGCCCTCCTCCTCCTCCAGCCCTCCTCCATCCCCCCCTCCTCCTCCAGCCCTCCTACATCCCCCCCTCCTCCTCCAGCCCTCCTCCTCCTCCAGCCCTCCTCCATCCCCCCTCCTCCTCCACCCCCCTCCTCCTCCTCCAGCCCTCCTCCATCCCCCCTCCTCCTCCAGCCCTCCTCCATCCCCCCCTCCTCCTCCACCCCCTCCTCCTCCTCCAGCCCTCTTCCTCCAGCCCTCCTCCATCCCCCCCTCCTCCTCCATCACCCCCTCCTCCTCCATCCTCCATCCCTCCTCCATCCCCCCTCCTCCTCCAGCCCTCCTCCATCCCCCCCTCCTCCTCCATCACCCCCTCCTCCTCCATCCATCCTCCATCCATCCTCCATCCCTCCTCCATCCCCCCTCCTCCTCCAGCCCTCCTCCTCCAGCCCTCCTCCATCACCCCCCTCCTCCTCCATCCATCCTCCATCCATCCTCCATCCCTCCTCCATCCCCCCTCCTCCTCCATCCCTCCTCCATCCCTCCTCCATCCCCCCCTCCTCCTCCAGCCCTCCTCCATCCCCCCCTCCTCCTCCAGCCCTCCTCCCCCCCCCCCCCTCCTCCTCCAGCCCTCCTCCACCCCCCCTCCTCCTCCAGCCCTCCTCCATCCCCCCCTCCTCCTCCATCCCTCCTCCAGCCCTCCTCCCCCCCCCCCTCCTCCTCCAGCCCTCCTCCACCCCCCCTCCTCCTCCAGCCCTCCTCCCCCCCCCTCCTCCTCCAGCCCTCCTCCACCCCCCCTCCTCCTCCAGCCCTCCTCCACCCCCCCTCCTCCTCCAGCCCTCCTCCATCCATCCATCCTCCATCCCTCCTCCATCCCCCCTCCTCCTCCATCCCCCCCTCCTCCTCCAGCCCTCCTCCAGCCCTCCTCCATCCCCCCTCCTCCTCCATCCATCCTCCATCCCTCCTCCATCCCCCCCTCCTCCAGCCCTCCTCCAGCCCTCCTCCATCCCCCCCTCCTCCTCCAGCCCTCCTCCATCCCCCCCTCCTCCTCCATCCATCCTCCATCCCTCCTCCATCCCCCCCTCCTCCAGCCCTCCTCCAGCCCTCCTCCAGCCCTCCTCCATCCCCCCCTCCTCCTCCAGCCCTCCTCCATCCCCCCCTCCTCCTCCATCCATCCTCCATCCCTCCTCCATCCCCCCCTCCTCCTCCATCCCTCCTCCAGCCCTCCTCCTCCTCCAGCCCTCCTCCATCCCCCCCTCCTCCTCCAGCCCTCCTACATCCCCCCCTCCTCCTCCAGCCCTCCTCCTCCTCCAGCCCTCCTCCATCCCCCCTCCTCCTCCACCCCCCTCCTCCTCCTCCAGCCCTCCTCCATCCCCCCTCCTCCTCCAGCCCTCCTCCATCCCCCCCTCCTCCTCCACCCCCTCCTCCTCCTCCAGCCCTCTTCCTCCAGCCCTCCTCCATCCCCCCCTCCTCCTCCATCACCCCCTCCTCCTCCATCCTCCATCCCTCCTCCATCCCCCCTCCTCCTCCAGCCCTCCTCCATCCCCCCCTCCTCCTCCATCACCCCCTCCTCCTCCATCCATCCTCCATCCATCCTCCATCCCTCCTCCATCCCCCCTCCTCCTCCAGCCCTCCTCCTCCAGCCCTCCTCCATCACCCCCCTCCTCCTCCATCCATCCTCCATCCATCCTCCATCCCTCCTCCATCCCCCCTCCTCCTCCATCCCTCCTCCATCCCTCCTCCATCCCCCCCTCCTCCTCCAGCCCTCCTCCATCCCCCCCTCCTCCTCCAGCCCTCCTCCCCCCCCCCCCCTCCTCCTCCAGCCCTCCTCCACCCCCCCTCCTCCTCCAGCCCTCCTCCATCCCCCCCTCCTCCTCCATCCCTCCTCCAGCCCTCCTCCCCCCCCCTCCTCCTCCAGCCCTCCTCCACCCCCCCTCCTCCTCCAGCCCTCCTCCCCCCCCCCCTCCTCCTCCAGCCCTCCTCCACCCCCCCTCCTCCTCCAGCCCTCCTCCACCCCCCCTCCTCCTCCAGCCCTCCTCCATCCATCCATCCTCCATCCCTCCTCCATCCCCCCTCCTCCTCCATCCCCCCCTCCTCCTCCAGCCCTCCTCCAGCCCTCCTCCATCCCCCCTCCTCCTCCATCCATCCTCCATCCCTCCTCCATCCCCCCCTCCTCCAGCCCTCCTCCAGCCCTCCTCCATCCCCCCCTCCTCCTCCAGCCCTCCTCCATCCCCCCCTCCTCCTCCATCCATCCTCCATCCCTCCTCCATCCCCCCCTCCTCCTCCAGCCCTCCTCCATCCCCCCCTCCTCCTCCAGCCCTCCTCCATCCCCCCCTCCTCCTCCACCCCTCCTCCAACCCCCCGCCCTCCTCCTCCATCCCCCCCTCCTCCTCCAGCCCTCCTCCATCCCCCCCTCCTCCTCCATCCCTCCTCCATCCCCCCCTCCTCCTCCAGCCCTCCTCCATCCCCCCCTCCTCCTCCATCCCTCCTCCAGCCCTCCTCCATCCCCCCCTCCTCCTCCAGCCCTCCTCCATCCCCCCCTCCTCCTCCAGCCATCCTCCATCCCCACCTCCTCCCGTCTCCCTCAGTTATTTTTTCTCATTTGGCCAAAAGTCCTCCTTCCTCCGTGACCCTGAAACTGATAAGTGGTTGAGTGTTTGAGGAGGGGTGTAAAGTCGTTAGCATGTAGTGGAATCATTTCCCCCCCTCCTCATTAGCTAACTTTCATCTGCATTATCATGTGTATCCTACCCGATTCCTTTGCGGAAGAGTTTTGAAACATGGCACACCTCCCTTTAAAGCAGTTGTTGTATGGAAGGAGAAAATCAGGCAGCGTTTGAAAGCGATATGCTACTTAACCTTCTGTCTATAAAATGTCTGACACAATTGGATACATTTATTTTATCACTTTGCACATTTATTTAGCGATTCCACCACTGTAAATGTAATTTACTTTGCGATTCCACCACTGTAAACGTAATTTACTTTGCGATTCCACCCCTGTAAATGTAATATACTTTGCGATTCCACCACTGTAAACGTAATTTACTTTGCGATTCCACCCCTGTAAATGTAATATACTTTGCGATTCCACCACTGTAAATGTAATTTACTTTGCGATTCCACCCCTGTAAATGTAATTTACTTTGCGATTCCACCTCTGTAAATGTCATTTACTTTGCGATTCCACCCCTGTAAATCTAATTTATTTAGCGATTCCACCCCTGTAAATGTAATTTGCCTGAGTGGCGAGTGGAGAGGAGAGTCTCATTTCATACAAGATCATTTTTTTGGTCCACGTTCCCTCTCTTCGCTGCCTCTCAATTTCAAAAGGAGGCGAGAGAAGAGGGAGAAGAGAGGATACTGGAGTTGAGCAAATCCAATAGAGAAAAGGCCCCTGACTCCCCCTCTCCCCTCTCCCTTCCCTCTCCCTTCCCTCTCCCTCGAACCAACCCATAGGGTTCTAGTTAAATGTAGTGCACTACAGAAGAAATAGGGTGTTTACTGTGAATGCAGACCTTAACATAGCAATGGAACCAAACACCTTTAGGACACGTCCCAAACAGCACCGTGTTCTCTTTACACTGCACTACTGTTCCCGGTCAAGAGTAGTGCACTATATAGTGCACAGGGTTCCGTTTGGTACGTGGCCTTTCTGGGGATGTTGCTGCCTTTTGAATCACCCTGGATCAAATGAATATAGTGCTTAGATGATTCTCCTGCTCACTTGGAAAAGTCTCAAACTACATGAAAGCATCTGATGGAAATGGAAAGCACTTGTACTGACTCCAATTACAGCAGGCAGGCAGGGAGGGTGTATCAGTGTTCCTGTGTCCCAAATGACGACCTATTTCCCTGTATAGTGCACACGTTTTGACCAGAGCCCATAAAGGCTGTGGTCAAAACATTAGTACACTACTGCATGTAGGGAATAGGGTACCATTCAGGACACAGTCCTCTTTGAGAATGCGTGCTCCAGTCCAAATTAAAGCAGCTTGCTTAACCAACACTCACGGCAATTCAATTCCCGCAACCTTCTCTGCTCTACTCTGAAATCACTTTCCTGACTGCACTGCCAATCTCTCCATCCGAGGACGGGAGAGAAGGGTTTGCTCCAGGCTAGTTCCTGAACGTCAAAATAAACCCTTCTCTGCTCTAGCCTTGGATCAGATGATGTCTTTCCTAAATTAAGTCTCTTATTTTGTTATTATGCTGCCACCTGTAGTCACAGTGTTAGCCATGACAACAATACATCTATATACCACCTCTAGTCACAGTGTTAGCCATGACAACAATACATCTAAATACCACCTGTAGTCACAGTGTTAGCCATGACAACAATACATCTATATACCACTAGTCACAGTGTTAGCCATGACAACAATACATCTATATACCACCTCTAGTCACAGTGTTAGCCATGACAACAATACATCTATATACCAGCTCTAGTCACAGTGTTAGCCATGACAACAACACATCTAAATACCACTTCTAGTCACAGTGTTAGCCATGACAACAATACATATATATACCACTAGTCACAGTGTTAGCCATGACAACAATACATCTAAATACCACTTCTAGTCACAGTGTTAGCCATGACAACAATACATCTAAATACCACCTGTAGTCACAGTGTTAGCCATGACAACAATACATCTATATACCACCTCTAGTCACAGTGTTAGCCATGACAACAATACATCTATATACCACCTCTAGTCACAGTGTTAGCCATGACAACAATACATCTATATACCAGCTCTAGTCACAGTGTTAGCCATGACAACAACACATCTAAATACCACTTCTAGTCACAGTGTTAGCCATGACAACAATACATATATATACCACTAGTCACAGTGTTAGCCATGACAACAATACATCTAAATACCACTTATAGTCACAGTGTTAGCCATGACAACAATACATCTAAATACCACCTGTAGTCACAGTGTTAGCCATGACAACAATACATCTATATACCACCTCTAGTCACAGTGTTAGCCATGACAACAATACATCTATATACCACCTGTAGTCACAGTGTTAGCCATGACAACAATACATCTAAATACCACCTCTAGTCACAGTGTTAGCCATGACAACAATACATCTATATACCACCTGTAGTCACAGTGTTAGCCATGACAACAATACATCTATATACCACCTCTAGTCACAGTGTTAGCCATGACAACAATACATCTATATACCACCTCTAGTCACAGTGTTAGCCATGACAACAACACATCTATATACCACCTCTAGTCACAGTGTTAGCCATGACAACAATACATCTATATACCACCTGTAGTCACAGTGTTAGCCATGACAACAACACATCTATATACCACCTGTAGTCACAGTGTTAGCCATGACAACAATACATCTATATACCACCTCTAGTCACAGTGTTAGCCATGACAACAATACATCTATATACCACCTCTAGTCACAGTGTTAGCCATGACAACAATACATCTATATACCACCTCCAGTCACAGTGTTAGCCATGACAACAATACATCTATATACCACCTGTAGTCACAGTGTTAGCCATGACAACAATCATCTATATACCACCTCCAGTCACAGTGTTAGCCATGACAACAATACATCTATATACCACCTCTAGTCACAGTGTTAGCCATGACAACAATACATCTTGCCTAGTTAAATAAAGGTTAAAATTAAAATAAAAAAATAAAAAATACCTTGATCTTCAGGGAAGCAGAGAGAGAGACGCTCGGATAAACTCTCCAACAGAAATCCCGACGACACACTGAGCGTAAACATCTATTGATTGCAGTTATTCCCAAATGAGTGAGCGTTCTTCCTTGTAACCATATCTATTGTTTGTTTGTTTATGCATTTCTGTGATTATTTAGTTAGCTAGTAAATCAATTATTATGACGATTGGTGTATGGATGATTCATAGTGAAGGCTGGGTTTGTGCAGATAACCAACAATTTACGACATTTGGAATGAGACTAAAGTAATTCATTAATTAGGAGACTAATTGATCAGATATTAATATATCTGAAAAGTTATATTGGGAAAATTATAACTTTGTAATCTGAAGATTTTCCTTGGTGCCCCGACTTCCCAGTTCATTACATTTACATGATTTGTTTAATCACATAATAATAATAATTGCAGAGAATTGATTCGATAAAATAACAGTCTTCACTTTATTAATGATGCCAAAAACACGACAGGATTCATTCAAACTGCACTTTCCTGCGTTTGCCAGCAGCTCTTCACAATGCTTGAAGCACAGCGCTGTTTATGACTTCAAGCCTATCAACTCCCGAGATTCGTCTGGCAATACTATAGTACCTACAAGAACATCCAATAGTCAAAGGTATATGAAGTACAAAATGGTATAGAGAGAAATAGTCCTATAATTCCTATAATAACTACAACCTAAAACTTCTTACCAGGGAATATTGAAGACTCATGTTAAAAGGAACCACCAGGTTTCATATGTTCTCATGTTCTGAGCAAGGAACTTAAACGTTAGCTTTCTGACATGGCACATATTGCACTTTTACTTTCTTCTCCAACACTGGGTTTTTGCATTATTTAAACCAAATTGAACATGTTTCATTATTTATTTGACACTAAATTGATTTTATTAAGTTAAAATAAAAGTGTTAATTCGGTGTTGTTGTAATTGTCATTATTAGAAAGATATATATGTAAATAGGCTGATTAATCAATATCAACATTTTTATGTCCTCCAATAAATGGTATCGGCGTTGAAAAATCATAATCGGTCGACCTCTACATCCTACCACTACAGTGTCTCTCAAGACCATCCTACCACTATCCTCTCTCTCTCTGAGTACCATCCTACCACTATCCTCTCTCTCTCTGAGTACCATCCTACCACTATCCTCTCTCTGAGTACCATCCTACCACTATCCTCTCTCTGAGTACCATCCTACCACTATCCTCTCTCTGAGTACCATCCTACCACTATCCTCTCTCTCTCTCTGAATACCATCCTACCACTATCCTCTCTCTCTCTCTCTCTCTGAGTACCATCCTACCACTATCCTCTCTCTGAGTACCATCCTACCACTATCCTCTCTCTCTCTCTGAATACCATCCTACCACTATCCTCTCTCTCTCTCTCTCTCTGAGTACCATCCTACCACTATCCTCTCTCTGAGTACCATCCTACCACTATCCTCTCTCTGAGTACCATCCTACCACTATCCTCTCTCTGAATACCATCCTACCACTATCCTCTCTCTCTCTCTGAATACCATCCTACCACTATCCTCTCTCTCTCTCTCTCTCTGAGTACCATCCTACCACTATCCTCTCTCTGAATACCATCCTACCACTATCCTCTCTCTCTGAAGACCATCCTACCACTATCCTCTCTCTCTCTGAATACCATCCTACCACTATCCTCTCTCTCTGAAGACCATCCTACCACTATCCCCTCTCTCTCTGAATACCATCCTACCACTATCCTCTCTCTCTCTGAATACCATCCTACCACTATCCTCTCTCTCTCTCTGAAGACCATCCTACCACTATCCCCTCTCTCTCTGAATACCATCCTACCACTATCCTCTCTCTCTCTCTGAAGACCATCCTACCACTATCCTCTCTCTCTGAATACCATCCTACCACTATCCCCTCTCTCTCTGAATACCATCCTACCACTATCCTCTCTCTCTCTCTGAAGACCATCCTACCACTATCCTCTCCCTCTGAATACCATCCTACCACAATCCTCTCTCTGAAGACCATCCTACCACTATCCTCTCTCTGAGTACCATCCTACCACTATCCTCTCTCCCTCGTCTGACTTCTCTTTGAAGCCGTGCTTCTTTTTCTGTATCTCAACATGGACATTACTGCTATTTCCAGACCAAACATGATTCCCATCTGTCGATGAGTGTTGACATTGGTAGAAATAAACGTCTCGCTCTCTCTCTCTGTATGATGACTTCATATCTGTATCCCAAATCACACACTCTTTCCTACATAGTGGACCACTTTTGACCACAGACCAATGTTCCCTGGTTAAAGGTAGTGCACTACATTGGGAATAGGGTGCCATTTGGGAGTACTATTTATAGTGTGTGCCAGTGTGATTAGGCCATAGTTAGAGCACAATCAGAGCTGCTTCCTCAGAGAGAGCTTTGCCTTGACTAATGGCTGCTGCCTTGTGCTGTTGTGACATTACTAAGCACACACACACACACACACACACACACACACACACACACACACACACACACACACACACACACACACACACACACACACACACACACACACACACACATAGGAACACAATGCCAAGAGTGTGCAAAGCTGTCATCAAGGCAAAGGGTGGCTACTTTGAAGAATCTCAAATATAAATTTATTTTGATTTGTTTAACACTTTTTTGGTTACTACGTATGTGTTATTTCATAGATTTGATGTCTTCACTATTATTCTACAATGTAGAAAATAGTAAAAAATTAAGAAAAACCCTGGAATGAGTAGGTGTGTCAACTTTTGACTGGTACCGTATATTGCATAATATTAGCCTGACTTGGTCTCCCTGTGATGTCAGAGAACATACAGGAAGTGAAAAGGGGTAACTTCTCTGATATCACTATATCCTCTCCTCTGCTCATTCTCCTCCCCACAGCTAATCCACCATGTTACTTTACCTGTTAACAGGGACATTTTAATACCTCCCACAGCTAATCCACCATGTTACTTTACCTGTTAACAGGGACATTTTAATACCTCCCACAGCTAATCCACCATGTTACTTTACCTGTTAACAGGGACATTTTAATACCTCCCACAGCTAATCCACCATGTTACTTTATTTTCACCTTTAGATCCTTTATCCTCATTCCAAACTGTCCTTTCTTTCTCATAATATAGCCCCCTCATTAACTATCCCACCATCACTATCCTATATCCCTCCAACCCGGTTCACTTCCGGGTTGGAGGGAGTAGTCGCATTCCGCTTCGCTCCACAGGTAGTATTACCATTTCATTTTCATTTTCATTTTCATTTTCATTACAGTACAACGGTTTGATTTGTTTGATCTTAGCTAGCTACATAGCCGTCTTTGTATCAAACATAATTGTGTAGTTATTGAGGTTCGCTAGCCAGCTATTTTCGTCCTAACGTAACGCAACGTAGCCAACAATGCTAGCTAGCCAGCTAGCCACCGAATAGCAGCATTGTAGAAACGAGTGCATTACAACGGAACGACTTGATTAGTGTAGTGTTAGCTGGCTACACAGTTGTCTTTGCTATCTTTGATTTGTTTGATCTTAGCTAGCTACTTAGCTGGCTACATAGCCGTCTTTGTATCAAAGATAATTGTGTAGTTATTGAGGTTCGCTGAGGTTCGCTAGCCAGGTATTCTCGTCCTAACGTAACGTAACGTAGTCAACCCTGCTAGCTAGCCAGCTAGCCACGGATTAGCAGCACTGTAGAAACGATTACATTACAACGGAACGACTTGATTAGTGTAGTGTTAGCTAGCTACATAGTTGTCTTTGCTATCTTTGTATCTAAGATAATTGTGTAGCTTTGAGTAATTATCGGTTAGCTAGCCAGCTATTTTCGCCTGCCGCGCTGCCGTCCTCCTACCTAGCCAACACTGCTAGCTAACACTGCTAGCTAGCCAACTTCTACCGAATAGCAGCACTGTAGAAACTTACATTACAACGGAACGACTTGATTAGCGTAGTGTTAGCTAGTTGTCTTTGCTGTCCTTGTATCCAAGATAATTGTGTATTTTAGAGAAATTTAGAGAAATTGTCGACGTTACCTAGCCAGCTTCACTTTCAACAACGCAGCCACTGCTAGCCAGCCTACTTCACCAGCCAGCAGTACTATATCATTTTAGTCAATAAGATCTTTTATTTTATTTTTTTGCAACGTAAGCTTAACTTTCTGAACATTCGAGACGTGTAGTCCACTTGTCATTCTAATCTCCTTTGCATTAGCGCAGCCTCTTCTGTAGCCTGTCAACTATGTGTCTGTCTATCCCTGTTCTCTCCTCTCTGCACAGACCATACAAACGCTTCACACCGCGTGGCCGCGGCCACCCTAACCTGGTGGTCCCAGCCCGCACGACCCACGTGGAGTTCCAGGTCTCCGGTAGCCTCTGGAACTGCCGATCTGCGGCCAACAAGGCAGAGCTCATCTCAGCCTATGCGTCCCTCCAGTCCCTCGACTTCTTGGCACTGACGGAAACATGGCTCACCACAGATAACACTGCTACTCCTACTGCTCTCTCTTCGTCTGCCCACGTGTTCTCGCACACCCCGAGAGCTTCTGGTCAGCGGGGTGGTGGCACCGGGATCCTCTCTCCCAAGTGGTCATTCTCTCTTTCTCCCCTTACCCATCTGTCTATCGCCTCCTTTGAATTCCATGCTGTCACAGTTACCAGCCCTTTCAAACTTAACCTGTTGAGGATGGGGGCGCTGTTGTCACTATTTATGCTAATCGTGTAATTTTTGAAACGGCTTCCCACAAAATTCTTGATCGTACAATATGCATATTATTATTATTATTGGATAGAAAACAGTCTATAGTTCCTATAGGAGTTGAAATTTTGTCTCTAAGTGGAACAGAACCCATTCTACAGCAATTTCCCTGACATGGAGTCAGATTTCAGAAATGCTGGCCCCTGATCTGGAGTCAGTTAAAAGGGCACTGTTATTGCTATGAGTATACGGACACTGCTTACGTCTTCCCCTGGATGCCTTTACGTGATGACGATTTGAATGGGGTCGATTGCGCGTTCACAGGCACTATAAATTAAAAAACCCTGTAGCTAGCAAGTCTTTTCTTGCTGCGTAATGCGCCTGAAGGACATCGACCCGCACTTGTTCCAAGCATTAGTGGAGGGAGTAATATTACTCTGGTCATGTTTCTACTCGTTATGGGAGTTAAAAACATCATAAGGTAGTTAATTTAAAGCGTTTTATAGCAATTTATATCTGTTTAGTGCGATTTTGGGACATTTATTTCTGAAACGCTGTGAATTGCTGGGCACGCTTCCAGTTCATCCCGAACGCAGTTGGCATTTCCACATGGCAAGAGGACAGCTTTCCACCAAAAGACGATTAGACCCAAGAAAGGATCCTTTGCCCAAGATACTGATGGAAGAACAGCTCAAAGTAGGACATTTTTATTATGATAAATCGTGTTTCTGTCGAAAAATGTTAGTGGCTTAGGACGCCATGTTTTTTGACGTAGCTTCGCTTGGCGCAAACTGTATTGAAAAGTAAGGATAATTTAAAAATGTAATTCCGCGATTGTATTAAGAATTAAATTGTCTATCAATCCCTGTCCACCCTATATTTTTTAGTCACGTTTATGAGTATTTATGTATAAGAGTAGATCACTGTCTAATATGGCGCACGGACATTTTCTCACCAGCTGGGCTACATTTCACATTGTCTAACCATGATTTTGGTGGCTAAATATAAACATTTTCGATCAAACTCTATATGGATTGTGTAATATGATGTTACAGGAGTGTCATCTGAAGAATTCTGAGAAGGTTAGTGAAAAAATTTATATATTTTGGCGATGTTGACGTTATCGCTCACTTTGGCTAGAATCAATGCTGGGCTGCTATGTGCTATGTGCTATGCTAATATAACGATTTATTGTGTTTTCGCTGTAAGACACTTAGAAAATCTGAAATATTGTCTGTATTCACAGGATCTGTGTCTTTCGATTAGTGTATGCTGTGTATTTTTACGAAATGTTTGATGATTAGTAAGTAGGTAAACACGTTGCTCTATGTAGTTATTCTAGTCCATTTGTGACGGTGGGTGCAATTGTAACCTATGCCATCTACCTGAAATATGCACTTTTTTCTAACCAAACCTATCCCATACCATAAATATGTTATCAGACTGTCATCTGATGAGTTTTTTTCTTGGTTAAGGGCTATAAATATCTTAGTTTAGCCGAATTGGTGATAGCTACTGGTGTTGGTGGACAAATAAAAGATGGTGGATTATGCTAATGTGTTTTTAGGTAATAGATGTACATCTTTACATATTGTGTCTTCCCTGTAAAACATTTTAAAAATCGGACATGTTGGCTGGATTCACAAGATCTGTGTCTTTCATTAGCTGTATTGGACTTTAATGTGTGAAAGTTATATATTTAAAAAAAATATTTTTTTTGAATTTCGCGGCACTGGTTTTTCAGTGGGGGTAGGGGGGGAGTGCCGCTAGCGGCACCCTCATCCTAGACAGGTTAACATCCTTATCATTTATCGCCCTCCAGGTTCCCTCGGAGAGTTCATCAATGAGCTTGATGCCTTGATAAGCTCCTTTCCTGAGGATGGCTCACCTCTCACAGTTCTGGGTGACTTTAACCTCCCCACGTCTACCTTTGACTCATTCCTCTCTGCCTCCTTCTTTCCACTCCTCTCCTCTTTTGACCTCACCCTCTCACCTTCCCCCCCTACTCACAAGGCAGGCAATACGCTTGACCTCATCTTTACTAGATGCTGTTCTTCCACTAACCTCATTGCAACTCCCCTCCAAGTCTCCGACCACTACCTTGTATCCTTTTCCCTCTCGCTCTCATCCAACACTTCCCACACTGCCCCTACTCGGATGGTATCGCGCCGTCCCAACCTTCGCTCTCTCTCCCCCGCTACTCTCTCCTCTTCCATCCTATCATCTCTTCCCTCTGCCCAAACCTTCTCCAACCTATCTCCTGATTCTGCCTCCTCAACCCTCCTCTCCTCCCTTTCTGCATCCTTTGACTCTCTATGTCCCCTATCCTCCAGGCCGGCTCGGTCCTCCCCTCCCGCTCCGTGGCTCGACGACTCATTGCGAGCTCACAGAACAGGGCTCCGGGCAGCCGAGCGGAAATGGAGGAAAACTCGCCTCCCTGCGGACCTGGCATCCTTTCACTCCCTCCTCTCTACATTTTCCTCTTCCGTCTCTGCTGCTAAAGCCACTTTCTACCACTCTAAATTCCAAGCATCTGCCTCTAACCCTAGGAAGCTCTTTGCCACCTTCTCCTCCCTCCTGAATCCTCCCCCCCCCCCCCCCCCTCCTCCCTCTCTGCAGACGACTTCGTCAACCATTTCGAAAAGAAGGTCGACGACATCCGATCCTCGTTTGCTAAGTCAAACGACACCGCTGGTTCTGCTCACACTGCCCTACCCTGTGCTCTGACCTCTTTCTCCCCTCTCTCTCCAGATGAAATCTCGCGTCTTGTGACGGCCGGCCGCCCAACAACCTGCCCGCTTGACCCTATCCCCTCCTCTCTTCTCCAGACCATTTCCGGAGACCTTCTCCCTTACCTCACCTCGCTCATCAACTCATCCTTGACCGCTGGCTACGTCCCTTCCGTCTTCAAGAGAGCGAGAGTTGCACCCCTTCTGAAAAAACCTACACTCGATCCCTCCGATGTCAACAACTACAGACCAGTATCCCTTCTTTCTTTTCTCTCCAAAACTCTTGAACGTGCCGTCCTTGGCCAGCTCTCCTGCTATCTCTCTCAGAATGACCTTCTTGATCCAAATCAGTCAGGTTTCAAGACTAGTCACTCAACTGAGACTGCTCTTCTCTGTATCACGGAGGCGCTCCGCACTGCTAAAGCTAACTCTCTCTCCTCTGCTCTCATCCTTCTAGACCTATCGGCTGCCTTCGATACTGTGAACCCTCAGATCCTCCTCTCCACCCTCTCCGAGTTGGGCATCTCCGGCGCGGCCCACGCTTGGATTGTGTCCTACCTGACAGGTCGCTCCTACCAGGTGGCGTGGCGAGAATCTGTCTCCTCACCACGCGCTCTCACCACTGGTGTCCCCCAGGGCTCTGTTCTAGGCCCTCTCCTATTCTCGCTATGCACCAAGTCACTTGGCTCTGTCATAACCTCACATGGTCTCTCCTATCATTGCTATGCAGACGACACACAATTAATCTTCTCCTTTCCCCTTTCTGATGACCAGGTGGCGAATCGCATCTCTGCATGTCTGGCAGACATATCCGTGTGGATGACGGATCACCACCTCAAGCTGAACCTCGGCAAGACGGAGCTGCTCTTCCTCCCGGGGAAGGACTGCCCGTTCCATGATCTCGCCATCACGGTTGACAACTCCATTGTGTCCTCCTCCCAGAGCGCTAAGAACCTTGGCGTGATCCTGGACAACACCCTGTCGTTCTCAACTAACATCAAGGCGGTGGCCCGTTCCTGTAGGTTCATGCTCTACAACATCCGCAGAGTACGACCCTGCCTCACACAGGAAGCGGCGCAGGTCCTAATCCAGGCACTTGTCATCTCCCGTCTGGATTACTGCAACTCGCTGTTGCCTGGGCTCCCTGCCTGTGCCATTAAACCCCTACAACTCATCCAGAACGCCGCAGCCCGTCTGGTGTTCAACCTTCCCAAGTTCTCTCACGTCACCCCGCTCCTCCGCTCTCTCCACTGGCTTCCAGTTGAAGCTCGCATCCGCTACAAGACCATGGTGCTTGCCTACGGAGCTGTGAGGGGAACGGCACCTCAGTACCTTCAGGCTCTGATCAGGCCCTACACCCAAACAAGGGCACTGCGTTCATCCACCTCTGGCCTGCTCGCCTCCCTACCACTGAGGAAGTACAGTTCCCGCTCAGCCCAGTCAAAACTGTTCGCTGCTCTGGCACCCCAATGGTGGAACAAACTCCCTCACGACGCCAGGACAGCGGAGTCAATCACCACCTTCCGGAGACACCTGAAACCCCACCTCTTCAAGGAATACCTAGGATAGGATAAAGCAATCCTTCTGCCCCCCCCCCCCCTTAAAAGATTTAGATGCACTATTGTAAAGTGGCTGTTCCACTGGATGTCATAAGGTGAATGCTCCAATTTGTAAGTCGCTCTGGATAAGAGCGTCTGCTAATTGACTTAAATGTAAATGTAATGTATATCCTCTCTATACCTCCTCATCACTATCCTATACCTCCTCATCACTATCCTATATCCTCTTCCTAAACTATCCCTCCTCATCACTATCCTATATCCTCTTCCTAAACTATCCCTCCTCATTAACTATCCCACCTCACCACAAACACCATAATATAGCCTCCTCATTAACTATCCCACCTCACCACTAACACCATAATATAGCCTCCTCATTAACTATCCCTCCTCATCACTATCCTATATCCTCTCTATACCTCCTCATCACTATCCTATACCTCCTCATCATTATCCTAAATCCTCTTCCTAAACTATCCCTCCTCATCACTATCCTATATCCTCTCTATACCTCCTCATCACTATCCTAAATCCTCTCCCTAAACTATCCCTCCTCATCATTATCCTAAATCCTCTTCCTAAACTATCCCTCCTCATCACTATCCTATATCCTCTCTATACCTCCTCATCACTATCCTATATCCTCTTCCTAAACTATCCCTCCTCATCACTATCCTATATCCTCCTCATCATTATCATATATCCTCTCCCTAAACTATCCCTCCTCATCATTATCCTATATCCTCTTCCTAAACTATCCCTCCTCATCACTATCCTAAATCCTCTCCCTAAACTATCCCTCTTCATCACTATCCTAAATCCTCTTCCTAAACTATCCCTCCTCATCACTATCCTAAATCCTCTTCCTAAACTATCCCTCCTCATCACTATCCTATCCCTTCTCATCATTATCCTATATCCTCTCCCTAAACTTTCCCTCATCACTATCCTATATCCTCTTCCTAAACTATCCCTCCCCATCATTATCCTATATCCTCTCCCTAAACTATCCCTCATCATTATCCTATATCCTCTCCCTAAACTATCCCTCCGCATCATTATCCTATATCCTCTCCCTAAACTTTCCCTCATCACTATCCTATATCCTCTTCCTAAACTATCCCTCCCCATCATTATCCTATATCCTCTCCATAAACTATCCCTCCTCATCATTATCCTATATCCTCTCCCTAAACTATCCCTCCGCATCATTATCCTATATCCTCTCCCTAAACTTTCCCTCATCACTATCCTATATCCTCTTCCTAAACTATCCCTCCCCATCATTATCCTATATCCTCTCCCTAAACTATCCCTCCGCATCACTATCCTAAATGCTCTTCTTAAAACCTTTTCTCAATAGGGGGTGCTGTTTTCACTTTGTAAAAATTTTGTTTCCAAATTAAACTGCCTCGTACTCAATTCTTGCTCGTACAATATGCATATTATTATTACTATTGGATAGAAAACACTCTCTAGTTTCTAAAACCGTTTGAATTATATCTGTGAGTAAAACAGAACTCAAGTTGGAGCAAACTTCCTGTGAGGAAGTGAGAAATCTGAAATCAGGCAGGCTGTTCTAGGGTCAGTTTATTAATTTGCATGTCTTCTATTGGTCGACATGCACTGCATACGCCTTCCCCTGGATGTCAGCAAATAGTGAGAATTGGAATGGAGTTGCTAGGCAGATCTGAGGCCATATAAGGGCTCTTGGAACCGGGGGTGCACTCTTTTCAACATTCGCCATGATGCAAGACATACCTCATGGTTTCCTTCTGGAAAGCTCCCGTTATAGGCCTTAGATATATCCGGCTCTGATTTTATTCAATATAGGTGTTAAGAACGTCATAATGTAGTTATTTTAAACCGAGTTATATAATTTTATATCAGTATATTGCGATTTTCTAAATTTTCTTTGTGCTGCGTTATAGTGAGTTGGGCACGTTTTCGCCACATGGCTAATGTTTACTGCTAATTCCGAAGTTGAAGGCTACAATCTACAACCGAGCAACGATTCTTTTGGACAAAGGACAACTTGCCCAAGATTCTGATGGAAGCTCATCAAAAAGTAAGAACTATTTATGATGTTAATTCGTTGTTCTGTTGAAAAATGTAAAACTCCTATTCCGCCATTAATTTCGGTGCGGTCTCGTTTTAATGCACGCTGTATGTCGTAGTAACGTTCATTTTAAAAATCTAACACAGCGATTGCATTAAGAACTAATGTATCTTTCATTTGCTGTCCAACCTTTATTTTTTAGTCAAGTTATGATTAGTTAATGATTAGATTAGGTGCCTCTCCCAAGATTTCTCCCGACATTTTGTTGGCAGCTTGGCTACTTTTCTCATTGTATAACCACGATTTGTGCCGCTAAATATGCACATTTTCGAACAAACTCTATATGTATTGTGTAATATGATGTTATAGGACTGTCATCTGAAGAAGTTTGAGAAGGTTAGTGAAAAAATGTATATCTTTTGCTGGTTTATTCGTTATCGCTATTGTTGGCTTGAATCAATGCTGTTGTGTGGTTGGCTATTGTAGTAAGCTAATATAATGCTATATTGTGTTTTCGCTGTAAAACACTTAAAAAATCTGAAATATTGGCTGGATTCACAAGATCTGTGTCTTTCATTTGCTGTACGCTGTGTATTTTTCATAAATGTTTTATGATGAGTATTTATGTAATTCACGTTGGTCTCTGTAGTTATTCTAGTTGCTTTGGTGAGAGTTATGATGGTGGCTGCAATGTAAAACTATGATTTATACCTGAAATATGCACATTTTTCTAACAAAACATATGCTATACAATAAATATGTTATCAGACTGTCATCTGATGAAGTTGTTTCTTGGTTAGTGACTATTTATATCTTTATTTGGTCGAAATTGTGATTGCTACCTATGCAGGAAAAAAATGGTGGGAAAAAAAGTTGTCTTTTGCCATCGTGGTTAGCTAATAGAAATACATATTGTGTCTTCTCTGTAAAACATTTTAAAAATCAGAAATGATGGCTGGATTCACAAGATGTGTATCTTTCATCTGGTGTCTTGGACTTGTGATTTAATGATATTTAGATGCTAGTATTTACTTGTGACGCTATGCTAGGCTATGCTAGTCAGCTTTTTTACTGATGGGGGTGCTCCCGGATCCGGGATTGTGTGCTAGTAGAAGTTTCTTCTTAACCCCTCTTCCCCCATTCAGTATCACTATCATATATCCTCTTTACCAGCATGCCTACATGTGCCTTGGATTCCTATCCTATGCCTCACAGAGAGAAAGAGAAAGAGAGCATGAGAGAGAGAGCATGAGAGGAGAGAGAAAAAGAGAGATCCCTACTACTATGGCTGACCCTGTAAAACAGCACATCCCTACTACTATGGCTGACCCTGTAAAACAGCAGACTAAAAGACTTAATGATATACAGTGCCTTCAGAAATTATTCACACCCCTTGACTTTTTCAACATTTTGTTGTGTTACAGACTGAATTTAAAATTGATTAAATGTCGCTGTTTTTGTCACTGGCCTACACACAATACCCCGTCTTATCAAAGTGGAATTATATTTTTTGATTTTTTTTATTATTTTTTGATTTTTTTTAAGTTGAAATGTCTTTAGTCAATAAGTAGTCAACCCCTTTTTTAAGACGAGCCTTAAGTTCAGGAGTAAAATGTTGCTCGACATGTCAAGTTTGCATGGACTAATTCTGTGTGCAATAATAGTGTTTAACATGTTTTTTAATGACTACCTCATCTCTGTACCCGACACATACAATTATCAGCAAGGTCCCTCAGTCGAGCAGTGAATTTCAAACACATATTTAGCCACAACGACCAGGGAGGTTTTCCAATGCCTCACAAAGAAGTGCATCTATTGGTAGATGGGTAAACATAAAAAAGCATTGAATATCCATTTGAGCATGGTGAAATTATTAATTAACCTTTGGTTGGTGTATGAATAAACCCAGTCACCACAAATATACAGGCTTCCTTCCTAACTCAGTTGCCGGAGAGGAAGGAAACTGCTCAGGGATTTCACCATGAGGCCAATGGTGAATTTAAACCAGTTACAGAGTTTAATGGCTGTGATAGGAAAAAACTGAGGATGGATCAACAACATTGTAGGTACTCCACAATACTAACCTAATTGACAGAGTGAAAAGAAGGAAGCTTTTACAGAATGCAAATGTTACAAAACATGCATCCTGTTTGCAATCAGGCACGAAGGTAAAACTGCAAAAATGTGGCAAAGAAATTCACTTTGTGTCCTGAATAGAAAGCATTATGTTTGTGGCAAATACTACATAACACATCCCTGAGTACCATTTTTTTTAATATTTGTAATCATGGTGGTGGTGGTGGCTGCATCATGTTATGGGTATGCTTGTCATCGGCAAGGAATAGTGATTTTTTTAAATTTTATAAAAAAACGGAATAGAGCTAAGCATAGTCAAAATCCTAGAGGAAAACCTGGTTCAGTCTGTTTTCCACCAGACACTGGGAGACGAATTCACCTTTTAGCAGGACAATAACCTAAAACACAAGGCTAAATCCTAGAGGAAAACCTGGTTCAGTCTGTTTTCAACCAGACACTGGGAGACGAATTCACCTTTTAGCAAGACAATAACCTAAAACACAATATACACTGGAGGTGCTTATCAACACAGCATTGAATGTTCCTGAGTGGCCTAGTTACAGTTTTGACTTAAATCAGCTTATGCAAAATCTATGGCAAGACTTGAAAATGTCTGTCTAGCAATGATCATAAACCACCTTGACAAAGAAATGTAAGAATTTAAATAAATAAAAAATGGCAGAATATTGTACAATGTGTGTGTGTGTGTGTGTGTGTGTGTGTGTGTGTGTGTGTGCGTGTGCGTGTGCGTGCACGTGCGTGCGTGCGTGCGTGTTGGACGGTGAAAACAAAACGCACACCAAAAGGGTTCTCCTATGGGGACAGCCTGACATTGGTCTGCGACAGCAGTAACATACTGTCTCAGCTAGAGACAGTCGACAGAGTTTGTTTATCAACAACAGATACAAACTGTGCACAATATGACCCGGATATATGCAAAAGTCACAACACAACAGCTTCTCAAGAAATACTGGGATTTAGATAATAATATGATGACAAGATCACAATGACCTTCAACAGACGTAACCGCCAATATGGCCGCCCAACCAGTACACGTGTCACAGAGCATTGTTTTGAACTGGACACAGGCCTCAGTAACATTTACCTGTTGGCTCTAAACACTCATAACATATTGCTGTCCCATTTGCTGTTCCGGCTTTAAGTCTGAGCAGCATTTTGTTCCCAACGATTATTGTACAACTATACTATATTATACAACTATTTTATTTTATTTTAATTTGTTCCCAACGACAGTTTTGAATCGCTTACAAGGCACTTTCTCCAGAGTACAATGCTTGAAACACGTACAACCAACATCTCTTAGAGAAAGAAGGCAGCCAAGGCAGCTGACTGGCGAGACGCTGAATTAATTGTCTGTCGTTCCTCGTTCAGCTCTCAGGCTGCTGGTGAATCTCAATCTGCGGAGGAAAGGAGAGGAGGGGAGAGAGCAGAGTGTTACCTAACATAGCTGTTAAAAGTGATGAAGTGAGCAACATGCATCTGTCTGTGTGTGTGGGGGGGCAGTCCTAACTAGCAACAGAACCAGTCCTAACTAGCAACAGGACCAGTCCTAACTAGCAACAGGACCAGTCCTAACTAGCAACAGGACCAGTCCTAACTAGCAACAGGACCAGTCCTAACTAGCAACAGGACCAGTCCTAACTAGCAACAGGACCAGTCCTAACTAGCAACAGGACCAGTCCTAACTAGCAACAGGACCAGTCCTAACTAGCAACAGGACCAGTCCTAACTAGCAACAGGACCAGTCCTAACTAGCAACAGGACCAGTCCTAACTAGCAACAGGACCAGTCCTAACTAGCAACAGGACCAGTCCTAACTAGCAACAGGACCAGTCCTAACTAGCAACAGAACCAGTCCTAACTAGCAACAGAACCAGTCCCAACTAGCAACAGAACCAGTCCTAACTAGCAACAGAACCAGTCCTAACCATCCAACAGGACCAGTCCGAACCATCCAACAGGACCAGTCCGAACCATCCAACAGAACCAGTCCTAACCATCCAACAACAGGACCAGTCCTAACCATCCAACAACAGGACCAGTCCTAACCATCCAACAACAGAACCAGTCCTAACCATGCAACAACAGGACCAGTCCTAACCATCCAACAGGACCTGTCCCAACCATCCAACAACAGGACCAGTCTCAACCATCCAACAGGACCAGTCCTAACCATCCAACAGGACCAGTCCTAACCATCCAACAGGACCAGTCCTAACCATCCAACAGGACCAGTCCTAACCATCCAACAACAGGACCAGTCCTAACCATCCAACAACAGGACCAGTCCTAACCATCCAACAACAGGACCAGTCCTAACCATCCAACAACAGGACCAGTCCCAACCATCCAACAGAACCAGTCCTAACCATCCAACAACAGGACCAGTCCCAACCATCCAACAGGACCAGTCCCAACCATCCAACAGGACCAGTCCCAACCATCCAACAACAGAACCAGTCCTAACCATCCAACAGAACCAGTCCTAACCATCCAACAGGACCAGTCCCAACCATCCAACAACAGGACCAGTCCCAACCATCCAACAGAACCAGTCCCAACCATCCAACAACAGGACCAGTCCCAACCATCCAACAGGACCAGTCCTAACCATCCAACAACAGGACCAGTCCCAACCATCCAACAGGACCAGTCCTAACCATCCAACAACAGGACCAGTCCTAACCATCCAACAACAGGACCAGTCCTAACCATCCAACAGAACCAGTCCCAACCATCCAACAACAGGACCAGTCCTAACTAGCAACAGGACCAGTCCTAACCATCCAACAACAGGACCAGTCCTAACTAGCAACAGGACCAGTCCTAACCATCCAACAACAGGACCAGTCCTAACTAGCAACAGGACCAGTCCCAACCATCCAACAGGACCAATCCTAACTAGCAACAGGACCAGTCCCAACCATCCAACAGGACCAGTCCTAACTAGCAACAGGACCAGTCCTAACCATCCAACAACAGGACCAGTCCTAACTAGCAACAGGACCAGTCCTAACCATCCAACAACAGGACCAGTCCTAACCATCCAACAACAGGACCAGTCCTAACCATCCAACAGAACCAGTCCCAACCATCCAACAACAGGACCAGTCCTAACTAGCAACAGGACCAGTCCTAACCATCCAACAACAGGACCAGTCCTAACTAGCAACAGGACCAGTCCTAACCATCCAACAACAGGACCAGTCCTAACTAGCAACAGGACCAGTCCCAACCATCCAACAGGACCAGTCCTAACTAGCAACAGGACCAGTCCCAACCATCCAACAGGACCAGTCCTAACTAGCAACAGGACCAGTCCTAACCATCCAACAACAGGACCAGTCCTAACTAGCAACAGGACCAGTCCTAACCATCCAACAACAGGACTAGTCCTAACCATCCAACAGGACCAGTCCTAACCATCCAACAGAACCAGTCCCAACCATCCAACAACAGGACCAGTCCTAACTAGCAACAGGACCAGTCCCAACAATCCAACAACAGGACCAGTCCCAACCATCCAACAACAGGACCAGTCCTAACCATCCAACAACAGGACCAGTCCCAACCATCCAACAACAGGACCAGTCCTAACTATCAACAGGACCAGTCCCAACCATCCAACAACAGGACCAGTCCTAACCATCCAACAGCAGGACCAGTCCTAACCATCCAACAGAACCAGTCCCAACCATCCAACAACAGGACCAGTCCTAACTATCAACAGGACCAGTCCTAACCATCCAACAACAGGACCAGTCCTAACTATCCAACAACAGGACCAGTCCTAACCATCCAACAGCAGGACCAGTCCTAACCATCCAACAGAACCAGTCCCAACCATCCAACAACAGGACCAGTCCGAACTAGCAACAGGACCAGTCCCAACCATCCAACAACAGGACCAGTCCCAACCATCCAACAACAGAACCAGTCCCAACCATCCAACAACAGGACCAGTCCCAACCATCCAACAGGACCAGTCCCAACCATCCAACAACAGGACCAGTCCCAACCATCCAACAGGACCAGTCCTAACCATCCAACAGGACCAGTCCTAACCATCCAACAACAGGACCAGTCCTAACCATCCAACAGAACCAGTTCTAACCATCCAACAGGACCAGTCCTAACTATCAACAGAACCAGTCCCAACCATCCAACAACAGGACCAGTCCTAACCATCCAACAACAGGACCAGTCCTAACCATCCAACAGAACCAGTCCCAACCATCCAACAACAGGACCAGTCCTAACTAGCAACAGGACCAGTCCTAACCATCCAACAACAGGACCAGTCCTAACTAGCAACAGGACCAGTCCTAACCATCCAACAACAGGACCAGTCCTAACTAGCAACAGGACCAGTCCCAACCATCCAACAGGACCAGTCCTAACTAGCAACAGGACCAGTCCCAACCATCCAACAGGACCAGTCCTAACTAGCAACAGGACCAGTCCTAACCATCCAACAACAGGACCAGTCCTAACTAGCAACAGGACCAGTCCTAACCATCCAACAACAGGACTAGTCCTAACCATCCAACAGGACCAGTCCTAACCATCCAACAGAACCAGTCCCAACCATCCAACAACAGGACCAGTCCTAACTAGCAACAGGACCAGTCCCAACAATCCAACAACAGGACCAGTCCCAACCATCCAACAACAGGACCAGTCCTAACCATCCAACAACAGGACCAGTCCCAACCATCCAACAACAGGACCAGTCCTAACTATCAACAGGACCAGTCCCAACCATCCAACAACAGGACCAGTCCTAACCATCCAACAGCAGGACCAGTCCTAACCATCCAACAGAACCAGTCCCAACCATCCAACAACAGGACCAGTCCTAACTATCAACAGGACCAGTCCTAACCATCCAACAACAGGACCAGTCCTAACTATCCAACAACAGGACCAGTCCTAACCATCCAACAGCAGGACCAGTCCTAACCATCCAACAGAACCAGTCCCAACCATCCAACAACAGGACCAGTCCGAACTAGCAACAGGACCAGTCCCAACCATCCAACAACAGGACCAGTCCCAACCATCCAACAACAGAACCAGTCCCAACCATCCAACAACAGGACCAGTCCCAACCATCCAACAGGACCAGTCCCAACCATCCAACAACAGGACCAGTCCCAACCATCCAACAGGACCAGTCCTAACCATCCAACAGGACCAGTCCTAACCATCCAACAACAGGACCAGTCCTAACCATCCAACAGAACCAGTTCTAACCATCCAACAGGACCAGTCCTAACCATCCAACAGGACCAGTCCTAACTATCAACAGAACCAGTCCCAACCATCCAACAACAGGACCAGTCCTAACTAGCAACAGGACCAGTCCCAACCATCCAACAACAGGACCAGTCCTAACTAGCAACAGAACCAGTCCTAACCATCCAACAGGACCAGTCCTAACCATCCAACAGGACCAGTCCTAACCATCCAACAGGACCAGTCCTAACCATCCAACTACAGGACCAGTCCTAACTAGCAACATAACAGGTCCTAACCATCCAACAGGACCAGTCCTAACCATCCAACAGGACCAGTCCTAACCATCCAACAGGACCAGTCCTAACCATCCAACAGGACCAGTCCTAACCATCCAACAGGACCAGTCCTAACCATCCAACAGGACCAGTCCTAACCATCCAACAGGACCAGTCCTAACCATCCAACAGAACCAGTCCCAACCATCCAACAGAACCAGTCCTAACCATTCAACAGGACCAGTCCTAACCATCCAACAGGACCAGTCCTAACCATCCAACAGAACCAGTCCCAACCATCCAACAGAACCAGTCCTAACCATCCAACAACAGGACCAGTCCTAACCATCCAACAGGACCAGTCCTAACCATCCAACAACAGGACCAGTCCTAACCATCCAACAACAGGACCAGTCCTAACCATCCAACAGGACCAGTCCTAACAATCCAACAACAGGACCAGTCCTAACCATCCAACAGGACCAGTCCTAACCATCCAACAACAGGACCAGTCCTAACCATCCAACAACAGGACCAGTCCCAACATTCCAACAGGACCAGTCCCAACCATCCAACAGGACCAGTCCCAACCATCCAACAGGACCAGTCCTAACCATCCAACAGGACCAGTCCTAACCATCCAACAACAGGACCAGTCCTAACCATCCAACAACAGGACCAGTCCCAACCATCCAACAGGACCAGTCCTAACCATCCAACAGGACCAGTCCTAACCATCCAACAGGACCAGTCCTAACCATCCAACAGGACCAGTCCTAACCATCCAACAGGACCAGTCCTAACCATCCAACAGGACCAGTCCTAACCATCCAACAGGACCAGTCCTAACCATCCAACAGGACCAGTCCCAAGCATCCAACAGGACCAGTCCCAACCATCCAACAACAGGACCTGTCCCAACCATCCAACAACAGGACCAGTCCTAACCATCCAACAGAACCAGTCCCAACCATCCAACAGGACCAGTCCTAACCATCCAACAGGACCAGTCCTAACCATCCAACAGGACCAGTCCTAACCATCCAACAGGACCAGTCCTAACCATCCAACAGGACCAGTCCTAACCATCCAACAGGACCAGTCCCAACCATCCAACAACAGGACCAGTCCTAACCATCCAACAGGACCAGTCCTAACCATCCAACAGAACCAGTCCTAACCATCCAACAGGACCAGTCCTAACCATCCAACAACAGGACCAGTCCTAACCATCCAACAGGACCAGTCCTAACCATCCAACAGAACCAGTCCTAACCATCCAACAGGACCAGTCCTAACCATCCAACAACAGGACCAGTCCCAACCATCCAACAGAACCAGTCCTAACCATCCAACAACAGGACCAGTCCCAACCATCCAACAGAACCAGTCCTAACCATCCAACAGGACCAGTCCTAACCATCCAACAACAGGACCAGTCCTAACCATCCAACAACAGGACCAGTCCCAACCATCCAACAGGACCAGTCCCAACCATCCAACAGGACCAGTCCTAACCATCCAACAGGACCAGTCCTAACCATCCAACAACAGGACCAGTCCTAACCATCCAACAGGACCAGTCCCAACCATCCAACAGGACCAGTCCCAACCATCCAACAGGACCAGTCCTAACCATCCAACAGGACCAGTCCCAACCATCCAACAGGACCAGTCCCAACCATCCAACAGGACCAGTCCTAACCATCCAACAGGACCAGTCCTAACCATCCAACAGGACCAGTCCTAACCATCCAACAACAGGACCAGTCCTAACCATCCAACAGGACCAGTCCTAACCATCCAACAACAGGACCAGTCCCAGCCATCCAACAACAGGACTAGTCCTAACCATCCAACAACAGGACCAGTCCCAACCATCCAACAACAGAACCAGTCCCAACCATCCAACAACAGGACCAGTCCCAACCATCCAACAACAGGACCAGTCCTAACCATCCAACAACAGGACCAGTCCTAACCATCCAACAGGACCAGTCCTAACCATCCAACAACAGGACCAGTCCCAACCATCCAACAACAGGACCAGTCCTAACCATCCAACAACAGGACCAGTCCTAACCATCCAACAGGACCAGTCCCAACCATCCAACAACAGGACCAGTCCTAACCATCCAACAACAGGACCAGTCCCAACCATCCAACAACAGAACCAGTCCCAACCATCCAACAACAGGACCAGTCCCAACCATCCAACAACAGGACCAGTCCTAACCATCCAACAACAGGACCAGTCCTAACCATCCAACAGGACCAGTCCTAACCATCCAACAACAGGACCAGTCCCAACCATCCAACAACAGGACCAGTCCTAACCATCCAACAGCAGGACCAGTCCTAACCATCCAACAGAACCAGTCCCAACCATCCAACAACAGGACCAGTCCTAACTATCAACAGGACCAGTCCTAACCATCCAACAACAGGACCAGTCCTAACTATCCAACAACAGGACCAGTCCTAACCATCCAACAGCAGGACCAGTCCTAACCATCCAACAGAACCAGTCCCAACCATCCAACAACAGGACCAGTCCGAACTAGCAACAGGACCAGTCCCAACCATCCAACAACAGGACCAGTCCCAACCATCCAACAACAGAACCAGTCCCAACCATCCAACAACAGGACCAGTCCCAACCATCCAACAGGACCAGTCCCAACCATCCAACAACAGGACCAGTCCCAACCATCCAACAGGACCAGTCCTAACCATCCAACAGGACCAGTCCTAACCATCCAACAACAGGACCAGTCCTAACCATCCAACAGAACCAGTTCTAACCATCCAACAGGACCAGTCTTAACCATCCAACAGGACCAGTCCTAACTATCAACAGGACCAGTCCCAACCATCCAACAACAGGACCAGTCCTAACTAGCAACAGGACCAGTCCCAACCATCCAACAACAGGACCAGTCCTAACTAGCAACAGAACCAGTCCTAACCATCCAACAGGACCAGTCCTAACCATCCAACAGGACCAGTCCTAACCATCCAACAGGACCAGTCCTAACCATCCAACTACAGGACCAGTCCTAACTAGCAACAGAACCAGTCCTAACCATCCAACAGGACCAGTCCTAACCATCCAACAGGACCAGTCCTAACCATCCAACAGGACCAGTCCTAACCATCCAACAGGACCAGTCCTAACCATCCAACAGGACCAGTCCTAACCATCCAACAGGACCAGTCCTAACCATCCAACAGGACCAGTCCTAACCATCCAACAGAACCAGTCCCAACCATCCAACAGAACCAGTCCTAACCATCCAACAGGACCAGCCCTAACCATCCAACAGGACCAGTCCTAACCATCCAACAGAACCAGTCCCAACCATCCAACAGAACCAGTCCTAACCATCCAACAACAGGACCAGTCCTAACCATCCAACAGGACCAGTCCTAACCATCCAACAACAGGACCAGTCCTAACCATCCAACAACAGGACCAGTCCTAACCATCCAACAGGACCAGTCCTAACCATCCAACAGGACCAGTCCTAACCATCCAACAACAGGACCAGTCCTAACCATCCAACAACAGGACCAGTCCCAACCATCCAACAGGACCAGTCCCAACCATCCAACAGGACCAGTCCCAACCATCCAACAGGACCAGTCCTAACCATCCAACAGGACCAGTCCTAACCATCCAACAACAGGACCAGTCCTAACCATCCAACAACAGGACCAGTCCTAACCATCCAACAACAGGACCAGTCCCAACCATCCAACAGGACCAGTCCTAACCATCCAACAGGACCAGTCCTAACCATCCAACAGGACCAGTCCTAACCATCCAACAGGACCAGTCCTAACCATCCAACAGGACCAGTCCTAACCATCCAACAGGACCAGTCCTAACCATCCAACAGGACCAGTCCTAACCATCCAACAGGACCAGTCCCAAGCATCCAACAGGACCAGTCCCAACCATCCAACAACAGGACCAGTCCCAACCATCCAACAACAGGACCAGTCCTAACCATCCAACAGAACCAGTCCCAACCATCCAACAGGACCAGTCCTAACCATCCAACAGGACCAGTCCTAACCATCCAACAGGACCAGTCCTAACCATCCAACAGGACCAGTCCTAACCATCCAACAGGACCAGTCCTAACCATCCAACAGGACCAGTCCCAACCATCCAACAACAGGACCAGTCCTAACCATCCAACAGGACCAGTCCTAACCATCCAACAGAACCAGTCCTAACCATCCAACAGGACCAGTCCTAACCATCCAACAACAGGACCAGTCCTAACCATCCAACAGGACCAGTCCTAACCATCCAACAGAACCAGTCCTAACCATCCAACAGGACCAGTCCTAACCATCCAACAACAGGACCAGTCCCAACCATCCAACAGAACCAGTCCTAACCATCCAACAACAGGACCAGTCCCAACCATCCAACAGAACCAGTCCTAACCATCCAACAGGACCAGTCCTAACCATCCAACAACAGGACCAGTCCTAACCATCCAACAACAGGACCAGTCCCAACCATCCAACAGGACCAGTCCCAACCATCCAACAGGACCAGTCCTAACCATCCAACAGGACCAGTCCTAACCATCCAACAACAGGACCAGTCCTAACCATCCAACAGGACCAGTGCCAACCATCCAACAGGACCAGTCCCAACCATCCAACAGGACCAGTCCTAACCATCCAACAGGACCAGTCCCAACCATCCAACAGGACCAGTCCCAACCATCCAACAGGACCAGTCCTAACCATCCAACAGGACCAGTCCTAACCATCCAACAGGACCAGTCCTAACCATCCAACAACAGGACCAGTCCTAACCATCCAACAGGACCAGTCCTAACCATCCAACAACAGGACCAGTCCCAACCATCCAACAACAGGACCAGTCCTAACCATCCAACAACAGGACCAGTCCCAACCATCCAACAACAGAACCAGTCCCAACCATCCAACAACAGGACCAGTCCCAACCATCCAACAACAGGACCAGTCCTAACCATCCAACAACAGGACCAGTCCTAACCATCCAACAGGACCAGTCCTAACCATCCAACAACAGGACCAGTCCCAACCATCCAACAACAGGACCAGTCCTAACCATCCAACAACAGGACCAGTCCTAACCATCCAACAGGACCAGTCCCAACCATCCAACAACAGGACCAGTCCCAACCATCCAACAACAGGACCAGTCCTAACCATCCAACAACAGGACCAGTCCCAACCATCCAACAACAGAACCAGTCCCAACCATCCAACAACAGGACCAGTCCTAACCATCCAACAACAGGACCAGTCCTAACCATCCAACAGGACCAGTCCCAACCATCCAACAACAGGACCAGTCCTAACCATCCAACAACAGGACCAGTCCTAACCATCCAACAGGACCAGTCCTAACCATCCAACAACAGGACCAGTCCCAACCATCCAACAACAGGACCAGTCCTAACCATCCAACAGGACCAGTCCCAACCATCCAACAACAGGACCAGTCCCAACCATCCAACAGAACCAGTCCTAACCATCCAACAACAGGACCAGTCCCAACCATCCAACAGGACCAGTCCCAACCATCCAACAGGACCAGTCCCAACCATCCAACAGGACCAGTCCCAACCATCCAACAACAGGACCAGTCCTAACCATCCAACAGAACTAGTCCTAACCATCCAACAGGACCAGTCCCAACCATCCAACAACAGGACCAGTCCCAACCATCAAACAGAACCAGTCCCAACCATCCAACAACAGGACCAGTCCCAACCATCCAACAGGACCAGTCCTAACCATCCAACAACAGGACCAGTCCCAACCATCCAACAGGACCAGTCCTAACCATCCAACAGAACCAGTCCTAACCATCCAACAGGACCAGTCCTAACCATCCAACAACAGGACCAGTCCCAACCATCCAACAGAACCAGTCCTAACCATCCAACAACAGGACCAGTCCCAACCATCCAACAGAACCAGTCCTAACCATCCAACAGGACCAGTCCTAACCATCCAACAACAGGACCAGTCCTAACCATCCAACAACAGGACCAGTCCCAACCATCCAACAGGACCAGTCCCAACCATCCAACAGGACCAGTCCTAACCATCCAACAGGACCAGTCCTAACCATCCAACAACAGGACCAGTCCTAACCATCCAACAGGACCAGTGCCAACCATCCAACAGGACCAGTCCCAACCATCCAACAGGACCAGTCCTAACCATCCAACAGGACCAGTCCCAACCATCCAACAGGACCAGTCCCAACCATCCAACAGGACCAGTCCTAACCATCCAACAGGACCAGTCCTAACCATCCAACAGGACCAGTCCTAACCATCCAACAACAGGACCAGTCCTAACCATCCAACAGGACCAGTCCTAACCATCCAACAACAGGACCAGTCCCAACCATCCAACAACAGGACCAGTCCTAACCATCCAACAACAGGACCAGTCCCAACCATCCAACAACAGAACCAGTCCCAACCATCCAACAACAGGACCAGTCCCAACCATCCAACAACAGGACCAGTCCTAACCATCCAACAACAGGACCAGTCCTAACCATCCAACAGGACCAGTCCTAACCATCCAACAACAGGACCAGTCCCAACCATCCAACAACAGGACCAGTCCTAACCATCCAACAACAGGACCAGTCCTAACCATCCAACAGGACCAGTCCCAACCATCCAACAACAGGACCAGTCCCAACCATCCAACAACAGGACCAGTCCTAACCATCCAACAACAGGACCAGTCCCAACCATCCAACAACAGAACCAGTCCCAACCATCCAACAACAGGACCAGTCCTAACCATCCAACAACAGGACCAGTCCTAACCATCCAACAGGACCAGTCCCAACCATCCAACAGGACCAGTCCCAACCATCCAACAACAGGACCAGTCCTAACCATCCAACAACAGGACCAGTCCTAACCATCCAACAGGACCAGTCCTAACCATCCAACAACAGGACCAGTCCCAACCATCCAACAACAGGACCAGTCCTAACCATCCAACAGGACCAGTCCCAACCATCCAACAACAGGACCAGTCCCAACCATCCAACAGAACCAGTCCTAACCATCCAACAACAGGACCAGTCCCAACCATCCAACAGGACCAGTCCCAACCATCCAACAGGACCAGTCCCAACCATCCAACAGGACCAGTCCCAACCATCCAACAACAGGACCAGTCCTAACCATCCAACAGAACTAGTCCTAACCATCCAACAGGACCAGTCCCAACCATCCAACAACAGGACCAGTCCCAACCATCAAACAGAACCAGTCCCAACCATCCAACAACAGGACCAGTCCCAACCATCCAACAGGACCAGTCCTAACCATCCAACAACAGGACCAGTCCCAACCATCCAACAGGACCAGTCCTAACCATCCAACAACAGGACCAGTCCTAACCATCCAACAACAGGACCAGTCCTAACCATCCAACAGAACCAGTCCCAACCATCCAACAACAGGACCAGTCCTAACTAGCAACAGGACCAGTCCCAACCATCCAACAGGACCAGTCCTAACCATCCAACAACAGGACCAGTCCTAACCATCCAACAACAGGACCAGTCCTAACCATCCAACAGAACCAGTCCCAACCATCCAACAGAACCAGTCCCAACCATCCAACAACAGGACCAGTCCTAACTAGCAACAGGACCAGTCCTAACCATCCAGTCTGCATAAAGATCTCACACCTCTGTTCTACAGACCAGACAAGACACTAGCTAACCTAGATACCGAATTACAGCCAATCATTCATTCAGATCACTAGAGCACTGAGGCCTGGTGTTTGCGCACATGTGTGTGTGTGTGTGTCTGTGTCTGTGTGTGTGTGTGTGTGTTTGCCTTTCATCCCGAGTGGCTTGTGAGGCAGATGTGAACAGTACTGAGGGTTGTCAAAATGATTTCACACATAGTGCAGGACCATGTCAGGTCATAGAGAAGTATAAATAGATATTGTTGAAGTCTCTTGTCTCTGGGTTAAACAGAGGGCTGCTGCCCCCAGTGTCAATATCATACCTATTCTAACATGAAATCAAAACAAACATATTTATCACGAGATAGATGTATGTGGTCTTTCAGGAGATGGTTGTTCAGAGCTGAAATGTTGCTCTGTCATCACTTCCTGACAATTAGTGTATAAACCCGATATCAATAGTTTGCAATTAACCTGTTTACAAGGCAAAATACTGACATCTATCTAGCTAACTCCTAGCTAATATTATCCGCCCGCGAGATATGAGAAAATGTTTGATTAATAGAACATACATGTAGGCCCACATGTCCCATATAAATGTGTGGTTTTAGCAACAACGCTAGCTAATGCTACATTTCCCATATAAATGTGTGGGTTTTAGCAACAACGCTAGCTAATGTTACATTTCCCATATAAATGTGTGGTTTTAGCAACAATGCTAGCTAATGTTACATTTCCCATATGTGTGGTTTTAGCAACAACGCTAGCTAATGTTACATTTCCCATATAAATGTGTGGTTTTAGCAACAACGCTAGCTAATGTTACATTTCCCATATAAATGTGTGGTTTTAGCAACAACGCTAGCTAATGTTACATTTCCCATATAAATGTGTGGTTTTAGCAACAACGCTAGCTAATGTTACATTTCCCATATAAATGTGTGGTTTTAGCAACAACGCTAGCTAATGTTACATTTCCCATATAAATGTGTGGTTTTAGCAACAACGCTAGCTAATGTTACATTTCCCATATAAATGTGTGGTTTTAGCAACAACGCTAGCTAATGTTACATTTCCCATATGTGTGGTTTTAGCAACAACGCTAGCTAATGTTACATTTCCCATATAAATGTGTGGTTTTAGCAACAACGCTAGCTAATGTTACATTTCCCATAGAAATGTGTGGTTTTAGCAACAACGCTAGCTAATGTTACATTTCCCATAGAAATGTGTGGTTTTAGCAACAACGCTAGCTAATGTTACATTTCCCATATAAATGTGTGGTTTTAGCAACAACGCTAGCTAATGTTACATTTCCCATATAAATGTGTGGTTTTAGCAACAACGCTAGCTAATGTTACATTTCCCAAATAAATGTGTGGTTTTAGCAACAACGCTAGCTAATGTTACATTTCCCATATGTGTGGTTTTAGCAACAACGCTAGCTAATGTTACATTTCCCATATAAATGTGTGGTTTTAGCAACAACGCTAGCTAATGTTACATTTCCTATATAAATGTGTGGTTTTAGCAACAACGCTAGCTAATGTTAGCTAGCTTTCAATTAGCTAGGTCAATAGCTAGCTTAAAACTTTCTGTGTAATCACCAGGTAAGGTAAAATATGAGGTAAAATGTGCCAACTTATTTACTCACCTCAGATAGCTAAATCCCCTTTTCCAGCATGTCTTAGTTCCTACGCTGCCAAACCTCTGGTGCCAAAAAATCTTAATGACAATTGGAGCTTTGAATCACCGCCAGCGGTGGAAAAAGCACCCAATTGTCATACCTGAGTAAAAGTAAATATACTTTAATAGAAAATACTCAAATAAAAGTGAAAGTTAACCAGTAAAATAGTACTTGAGTAAAAGTCTGAAAGTTTTTCATTTTAAATATACTTAAGTATCAAAAGTAAATGGAATTGCTAACATATACTTAAGTATCAAAAGTAAAAAGTAAAAACCATTTGTAATGCCTTATATAAAGCCGACCGGGCGGTAGATTTTTAAAATATATATACATATTAGTAGGTAGCCAGAGGCACAGTCGAACATTCAGAGGTCATTTACAAACTAAGCATGTGTGTTTAGTGAGTCCGCCAGATCAGAGGCAGTAGGGATGACCAGGGATGTTCTCTGTTTAGTGAGTCCTCCAGATCAGAGGCAGTAGGGATGACCAGGGATGTTCTCTGTTTAGTGAGTCCTCCAGATCAGAGGCAGTAGGGATGACCAGGGGTGTTCTCTGTTTAGTGAGTCCTCCAGATCAGAGGCAGTAGGGATGACCAGGGGTGTTCTCTGTTTAGTGAGTCCTCCAGATCAGAGGCAGTAGGGATGACCAGGGATGTTCTCTGTTTAGTGAGTCCTCCAGATCAGAGGCAGTAGGGATGACCAGGGATGTTCTCTGTTTAGTGAGTCCTCCAGATCAGAGGCAGTAGGGATGACCATGTGTTCTCTGTTTAGTGAGTCTGCCAGATCAGAGGCAGTAGGGATGACCAGGGATGTTCTCTGTTTAGTGAGTCCTCCAGATCAGAGGCAGTAGAGATGACCATGTGTTCTCTGTTTAGTGAGTCTGCCAGATCAGAGGCAGTAGGGATGACCAGGGGTGTTCTCTGTTTAGTGAGTCCTCCAGATCAGAGGTAGTAGGGATGACCAGGGGTGTTCTCTGTTTAGTGAGTCCTCCAGATCAGAGGCAGTAGGGATGACCAGGGATATTCTCTTGATAAGTGTGTGATTTGGACCATTTTTCATTCAAAATGTAACAAGTACTTGTGTAAGGAGTAAAAAGTACATTTTTTCTTTAGGAATGTAGTGAGGTAAAAGTTGGCAAAAATATAATTAGTAAAGTAAAGTACAGAAACCCCCCAAAAATACTTAAGTAGTACTTTAAAGTATTTTTGCTTAAGTACTTTACACCACTGACCACCACCCCCGTTCCATCATTGCTAGCGTGCGAGAATAGCGAGTTCGCTAAATTACGCTAATTGTAATATATTTAGTGACAGTAATATATTTAGTGGTTGTGTAGGTTGTGGTTCCCCAAAAACGTAGGATTACCAAATGTTTTTTTTTTATAATGTTTTTGCAGTTTGAGCATAAAAAATGTATTTGTTTGTTCATCATTTATTAAGATAGAGATGTTGATTTTGGCTGCGTCTCAATCTGCGGTGGAATGTGGCAAAGCTACAGCATTGTGTAACAGACCAGGAAATCGATCTTCTCACGAAAACGGTTTGGCCTACTAAATAATATAACTATGGAAACAGGAAACTCTAATGAACACAATGCTGTTTTTTGCTCTACAAAGTGTCATGGAACTTGTCTGAAGATTTAAAAAGTACACGTTTTTTTTTTTTAAATGAATCGATTTAGTTTTGTGACCACAAATAAAGGCGGAAAATATGTGTCCAGCAAACTTAAATATTTCCTGAGCTTTCTTATATCTCCTAGAGCAGTGGTTCCCAAACTTTTTATAGTCCCATACCCCTTCAAACATTCAGCCTCCAGCTGTACCCCCTCTAGCATCAGGGTCAGCGTCCTCTCAAATGTTGTGTTTTGCCATCATTGTATGCCTGCCAAACACACACTATACGATACATTTATTAAACATAAGAATGAGTGTGAGTTTTTGTCACAACCCGGCTCGTGGGTAGTTACAAAGAGCTCTTATAGTACCAGGACACAAATAGTAATATAATAATAATCAATAATTTTGCTCTTTATTTAGCCATCTTACATATAAAACCTTATTTGTTCATCAAATTGTGAATAACTCACAGGTTACTGAGAAGGGTGTGCTTAAAGGATGCACATAACTCTGCAATGTTGGGTTGTATTGGAGAGAGTCTCAGTCTTAAATCATTTTCCACACACAGTCTTTGCCTGAATTTAGTTTTCATGCTAGTGAGGGCCGAGAATCCACTCTCATATAGGTACGTGGTTGCAAAGGGCATCAGTGTCTTAACAGAGTGATTTGCAAAGGCAAGAAACTCTGAGCGCAGCCCAATCCAGAAATCTGGCAGTGGCTTCTGATTAAATTCAAATTTCACAGAACCGCTTGTTGCAATTTCAATGAGGCTCTCTTGTTCAGATGTCGGTAAGTGGACTGGAGGCAGGGCATGAAAAGGATAATGAATCCAGTTGTTTGTGTCATCCGTTTCGGGAAAGTACTGTGGACCCAACTCCCTCAGGTGTTACCTGCTTCGCTATATCACATTTGACATTGTCCGTAAGCTTGAGTTCATTTGCACACAAAACAAATCATACAATGATGGCGAGACCTGTGTGTTGTCCTTGTTAATGCAGACAGAGAAGAACTTCTTAATTATAGCCTCAATGTTGTCCCGCACATTGAATATATTCGCGGAGAGTCAGTGTAATCCTATATTCAGATCATTCAGGCGAGAAAAAACATCACTCAGGCCAGTCGTGTGAGAAACTCGTCATCATGCAAGCGGTCAGACAAGTGAAAATTCTGGTCAGTAAATAAAACTTTAAGCTCGTCTCTCATTTAAAAAAAAATAGTGTCAAAACTTTGCCGCTTGATAGCCAGCACACTTCTGTATGGTGTAAAAGCGTTACATGGTCGCTGCCCATATCGTTGCATAGTGCAGAAAATACACGAGGCCTTTTAAACAAAGTTAACAATTTTCGCTGTTGTGCCCAAAACATCTTTCAAGCTGTCAGGCATTCCCTTGGCAGGCAACAAGCTGTCAGGCATTCCCTTGGCAGGCACAAGCTGTCAGGCATTCCCTTGGCAGGCACAAGCTGTCAGGCATTCCCTTGGCAGGCACAAGCTGTCAGGCATTCCCTTGGCAGGCACAAGCTGTCAGGCATTCCCTTGGCAGGCAACAAGCTGTCAGGCATTCCCTTGGCAGGCACAAGCTGTCAGGCATTCCCTTGGCAGGCAACAAGCTGTCAGGCATTCCCTTGGCAGTTACAAGCTGTCAGGCATTCCCTTGGCAGGCAACAAGCTGTCAGGCATTCCCTTGGCAGGCACAAGCTGTCAGGCATTCCCTTGGCAGGCACAAGCTGTCAGGCATTCCCTTGGCAGGCAACAAGCTGTCAGGCATTCCCTTGGCAGGCAACAAGCTGTCAGGCATTCCCTTGGCAGGCACAAGCTGTCAGGCATTCCCTTGGCAGGCAACAAGCTGTCAGGCATTCCCTTGGCAGTTACAAGCTGTCAGGCATTCCCTTGGCAGGCACAAGCTGTCAGGCATTCCCTTGGCAGGCAACAAGCTGTCAGGCATTCCCTTGGCAGGCAACAAGCTGTCAGGCATTCCCTTGGCAGGCACAAGCTGTCAGGCATTCCCTTGGCAGGCACAAGCTGTCAGGCATTCCCTTGGCAGGCAACAAGCTGTCAGGCATTCCCTTGGCAGCAAGAGCCTCTCGGTGGATGCTGCAGTGTACCCAAGTGGCGTCGGGAGCAACTTCCACACCACTATGTCTCAATATCATGGCTTTTCCTCCATCAGTGCAGATACCAACATGAGAAGCAGCTACATTTGACTACGTAAGGACAATTAGTTGAATTCCCACTAGAGAGTAACGGTTAATGTGATTGGATGTTAATTATTTGACTAGGCTACCTGTATTTGACATTGTGTTGTTATTTTGCTAAAAACACTGGATGGTTAAATTTTATTTTTGGCAGTGAAACGAGGTTACTCTGGTGAGTAGATGCCCCCTTGAAAAATATAAATGGACTCTATGAAAACGTGAAGAAAAAATCTACATAAGTATTATTATTTATGTGAATAATGATTTTATTTGGCATACCCCTGACGGCATTGAGCGTAACACAGTTTGGGAAAACCTACTTTAGACCATACCACACTATATTATACACCACACTATATTATACACCACACTATATTATACACCACACCACACTATATTATACACCACACTATATTATACACCACACTATATTATACACCACACCACACTATATTATACACCACACTATATTATACACCACACTATATTATACACCACACTATATTATACACCACACTATATTATACACCACACTATATTATACACCACACTATATTATACACCACACTATAATATACACCACACTATATTATACACCACACTATATTATATACCACACTATATTATACACCACACTATATTATACACCATACTATATTATACACCACACTATATTATACACCACACTATATTATACACCACACCACACTATATTATACACCACACTATATTATACACCACACCACACTATATTATACACCACACTATATTATACACCACACTATATTATACACCACACCACACTATATTATACACCACACCATACCACACTATATTATACACCACACTATATTATACACCACACTATATTATACACCACACTATATTATACACCACACTATATTATACACCACACTATATTATACACCACACCATACCACACTATATTATACACCACACCACACTATATTATACACCACACTATATTATACACCACACCATACCACACTATATTATACACCACACTATATTATACACCATACTATATTATACACCACACTATATTATACACCACACTATATTATACACCACACCACACTATATTATACACCACACTATATTATACACCACACCACACTATATTATACACCACACTATATTATACACCACACTATATTATACACCACACTATATTATACACCACACTATATTATACACCACACCACACTATATTATACACCACACCATACCACACTCTATTATACACCACACTATATTATACACCACACTATATTATACACCACACTATATTATACACCACACTATATTATACACCACACTATATTATACACCACACCATACCACACTATATTATACACCACACCACACTATATTATACACCAAACTATATTATACACCACACCATACCACACTATATTATACACCACACTATATTATACACCACACCACACTATATTATACACCACACTATATTATACACCACACTATATTATACACCACACCACACTATATTATACACCACACCATACTACACTATATTATACACCACACTATATTATACACCACACCATACCACACTATATTATACACCACACTATATTATACACCACACTATATTATACACCACTCTATATTATACACCACACCATACCACACTATATTATACACCACACTATATTATACACCACACTATATTATACACCACACTATATTATACACCACACCATAATATATTATACACCACACCATACTATATTATACACCACACTATATTATACACCACACCACACTATATTATACACCACACTATATTATACACCACACTATATTATACACCACACTATATTATACACCACACTATATTATACACCACACCACACTATATTATACACCACACTATATTATACACCACACTATATTATACACCACACCACACTATATTATACACCACACTATATTATACACCACACTATATTATACACCACACCACACTATATTATACACCACACTATATTATACACCACACTATATTATACACCACACTATATTATACACCACACTATATTATACACCACACCACACTATATTATACACCACACCACACTATATTATACACCACACCACACTATATTATACACCACACCATACCACACTATATTATACACCACACTATATTATACACCACACTATATTATACACCACACTATATTATACACCACACCACACTATATTATACACAACACTATATTATACACCACACTATATTATACACCACACTATATTATACACCACACTATATTATACACCACACCATACCACACTATATTATACACCACACTATATTATACACCACACCATAATATATTATACACCACACCATACTATATTATACACCACACTATATTATACACCACACCACACTATATTATACACCACACCATAATATATTATACACCACACCATAATATATTATACACCACACCACACTATATTATACACCACACCATACCACACTATATTATACACCACACTATATTATACACCACACTATATTATACACTACACTATATTATACACCACAACATATTATACACCATACTATATTATACACCACACTATATTATACACCACAACATATTATACACCATACCACACTATATTATACACCATACTATATTATACACCACACCACACTATATTATACACCACAACATATTATACACCATACCACACCATACTATATTACACACCATAATATATTATACACCATATCACAGGCTAGTTGAGAGAACAAGTTCTCATTTACAACTGCGACCTGGCCAAGATAAAGCAAAGCAGTGTGACACAAACAACAACACAGTTACACATGGAGTAAACAAACATACAGTCAATAATACAGTAGAAAAATAAGTCTATATACAATGTGAGCAAGTGAGGTGAGATAAGGGAGGTAACACCGAGGTGAGATAAGGGAGGTGAAGGCAAAAAAAAGGCCATGGTGGCAAAGTAAATACAATATAGCAAGTAAAACAGTGGAATGGTTGATTTGCAGTGGAAGAATGTGCAAAGTAGAGATAGAAATAACATACACCATACAACACACCACACTATACACCATTCCACAATATACTATACAGCATACCAAACACCACACCAAACCATACTACAATATACACCATACCACACCATACCACACCATTCTATACACCATACCACACTATAATATACACCATACCACACTATAATGTACACCATACCACACCATTCTATACACCATACCACACTATAATATACACCATACCACACCATACACCATACCACACTATAATATACACCATACCACACTATAATATACACCATACCACACCATTCTATACACCATACCACACTATAATATACACCATACCACACTATAATATACACCATACCACACTATAATATATACCATACCACACCATTCTATACACCATACCACACTATAATATACACCATACCACACTATAATATACACCATACCACACTATAATATATACCATACCACACCATTATATACACCATACCACACTATAATATACACCATACCACACTATAATATACACCACACCACACTATAATATATACCATACCACACCATTATATACACCATACCACACTATAATATACACCATACCATTCTATACACCATACCACACTATAATATACACCATACCATTCTATACACCATACCACACCATTATATACAACATAACACACTATAATATACACCACAACACACCATACACCATACCACACTATAATATACACCATACCACAAATCAAATCAAATTTATTTATAAAGCCCTTCTTACATCAGCTGATATCTCAAAGTGCTGTACAGAAACCCAGCCTAAAACCCCAAACAGCAAGCAATGCAGGTGTAGAAGCACGGTGGCTAGGAAAAACTCCCTAGAAAGGCCAAAACCTAGGGAGAAACCTAGAGAGGAACCAGGCTATAAGGGGTGGCCAGTCCTCTTCTGGCTGTGCCGGGTGGTCCGAAAAAATGGTGGTACGATAGTCCAGGATTATGAGGAAAAACATTAAGATCCACACCATTCTATAAACCATACCACACTATAATATACACCATACCACACCATTCTATACACCATACCACACTATAATATACACCATACCATTCTATACACCATACCACACTATAATATACACCATACCACACCATTCTATACACCATACCACACTATAATATACACCATACCACACTATAATATACACCACACCACACAATTCTATACACCACACCACACTATAATATACACCATACCACACTATAATATACGCCATACCACACTATAATATACACCATACCACACTATAATATACACCATACCACACTATACACCATACCACACTATAATATACACCATACCAAACTATAATATACACCATACCACACTATAATATACACCATACCACACTATAATATACACCATACCATTCTATACACCATACCACACTATACACCATACCACATTATAATATACACCATACCACACTATAATATACACCATACCACACTATAATATACACCATTCTATACACCATACCACACTATAATATACACCATACCATTCTATACACCATACCACACTATAATATACACCATTCTATACACCATACCACACTATAATATACACCATACCACACTATAATATACACCATACCACACTATAATATACACCACACCACACTATAATATACACAACACCACACTATAATATACACCATACCACACTATAATATACACCATACCACACTATAATATACACCATACCACACTATAATATACACCATTCTATACACCATACCACACTATAATATACACCATACCACACTATAATATACACCATACCATTCTATACACCACACCACACTATAGTATACACCATACCACACTATAATATACACCATACCACACTATAATATACACCATACCACACTATAATATACACCATACCACACTATAATATACACCATACCACACTATAATATACACCATACCACACTATACACCATACCACACTATACTATACACCATTCTATACACCATACCACACTATAATATACACCATACCACACTATAATATACACCATACCATTCTATACACCATACCACACTATAATATACACCATACCACACTATAATATACACCATACCACACTATAATATACACCATTCTATACACCATACCACACTATAATATACACCATACCACACTATAATATACACCATACCATTCTATACACCACACCACACTATAATATACACCACACCACACTATAATATACACCATACCACACTATAATATACACCATACCACACTATAATATACAACATACCACACTATAATATACACCATACCACACTATAATATACACCATACCACACTATAATATACACCATACCACACTATAATATACACCATACCACACTATAATATACACCATACCATTCTATACACCATACCACACTATACACCATACCACATTATAATATACACCATACCACACTATAATATACACCATACCACACTATAATATACACCATTCTATACACCATACCACACTATAATATACACCATACCATTCTATACACCATACCACACTATAATATACACCATTCTATACACCATACCACACTATAATATACACCATACCACACTATAATATACACCATACCATTCTATACACCATACCACACTATAATATACACCACACCACACTATAATATACACAACACCACACTATAATATACACCATACCACACTATAATATACACCATACCACACTATAATATACACCATACCACACTATAATATACACCATACCACACTATAATATACACCATACCATTCTATACACCATACCACACTATAATATACACCATACCACACTATAATATACACCATACCACACTATAATATACACCATACCACACTATAATATACACCATACCATTCTATACACCATGCCACACTATACACCATACCACATTATAATATACACCATACCACACTATAATATACACCATACCACACTATAATATACACCATACCATTCTATACACCATACCACACTATAATATACACCATACCACACTATAATATACACCATACCACACTATAATATACACCATACCACACTATAATATACACCATACCATTCTATACACCATACCACACTATACACCATACCACATTATAATATACACCATACCACACTATAATATACACCATACCATTCTATACACCATACCACACTATACACCATACCACATTATAATATACACCATACCACACTATAATATACACCATACCTGAAATATACCTGCTGGAGCTGCTGTGCTATGGGTGGGTGCTGCTATGGTGACCAGTGGGCAGAGATAAGGCGAGGCTTTACCTAACAGAGACTTATAGATGACCTGGAGCCAGTGGGTTTGGCGACGAGTATGAAGCGAGGGCCAGCCAACGAGAGTGTACAGGTCGCAGCGGTGGGAAGTATATGTGGCTTTGGTGACAAAACGGATGGCAATTTGCTGAGTAGAGAGTTTTGTAAATGACATCGCCGAAGTCGAGGATCGGTAGGATGGTCAGTTTTACGAGGGTATGTTTGGCAGCATGAGTGAAGGAGGCTTTGTTGCCAAATAGGAAGCCGATTCTAGATTTAATTTTGGATTGGAAATGCTTGTCTGGAAGGAGAGTTTACAGTCTAACCAGACACCTAGGTATTTGTAGTTGTCCATTCTAAGTCAGAGCCGTCCAGAGTAGTGATGTTGGACGGGTGGGCAGGTGCGGGCAGCGATTGGTTGAAGAGCATGCATTTAGTTTTACTAGCATGTAAGAGCAGTTGGAGGCCATGGAAGGAGAGTACAATACACTATACTATACACCATAGCACACAAGAAACTATACACCATACCACAATATACACCAATTAACACTATACATTATACTATACACCATTACACACTATACTATACACCATGCCATACTACACTATACACCATACAATACTATAGACCATACACCACAATATACAAAACACCACAATATACTATACACCACACAACACTGTACCATATTATACACCATACTACATTATTCACCATACCACCCTATACGCCATACACCACCCTACCACGCCATACACCACCATACCACGCCATACACCACCATACCACGCCATACACCATACACTGTACACCATACACTGTACCATATTATTCACCCTACCACCCTATACACCATACAACGCCATACTATACACCATACAACGCCATACTATACACCATACAACGCAATACACCATACTATATACTATACACCATACCACACCATACACCATACCACACCATACTATACACCATGCACCATACCAAACACGCCATACTATACACCATGCACCATACCACACCATACTATACACCATGCACCATACCACACCATACTATACACCATGCACCATACCAAACACGCCATACTATACACCATAATATACACCATACACATACTATACACCATACCACACCATACAATACCTTGCCTCTATTAGTTTTCCTTACAATGAAAACATCCATTTTATTTCTAGATTCGATTAGTAATAGAGTTATAGTAATGAATAAAGTCCCGTCACAGCTTCTTTTGACAAAGTAGAAACCAAAGAGAGAATAATAACATGACCAGCCAGGTTACAGGTTGAATGATTTGCTGTGTTCATGAACAAAAGCACCAGTGCATGAAAAGCTGTAAGGGATTAATTGCATAAATAACTATTTGTGGGAATATATACAGTCCATGACAACATATAAAAACAGTAATTTGTTGATTGTATGGGAAGCTATTGTGCCCTTATACACATGCATTTACACATTAATCAATCTGTCTCCTCTTTCTGCTTGGGGTCCACAGTCAGCACACAGCTTCGGGGCTTTGTGGCGAACAAGCCCCACAAACAAATAGGTTGCACTGCGCACAGTTTTCATGGGCCTTGTTTCCTGTGAACCTGCCGCAGGTGTCGCATTATCTCTCTGAAGAGGTTGCGTGACCTGGTCTCTCTGTAGAGGTTATGGTCTCTCTGAAGTGGTTACGGTCTCTCTGAAGAGGTTGCGTGGCCTGGTCTCTCTGAAGAGGTTACGTGGCCTGGTCTCTCTGAAGAGATTGCGTGGCCTGGTCTCTCTGAAGAGATTGCTTGGCCTGGTCTCTCTGAAGAGATTGCTTGGCCTGGTCTCTCTGAAGAGGTTGCTTGGCCTGATCTCTCTGAAGAGGTTGCGTGGCCTGGTCTCTCTGAAGAGGTTACGTGGCCTGGTCTCTCTGAAGAGATTGCTTGGCCTGGTCTCTCTGAAGAGGTTGCTTGGCCTGGTCTCTCTGAAGAGGTTGCTTGGCCTGGTCTCTCTGAAGAGGTTACGTGGCCTGGTCTCTCTGAAGAGGTTACGTGGCCTGGTCTCTCTGAAGAGGTTACGTGGCCTGGTCTCCCTGAAGAGGTTGCTTGGAGTGGTCTCTCTGAAGAGGTTGCTTGGCCTGGTCTCTCTGAAGAGGTTACGTGGCCTGGTCTCTCTGAAGAGGTTACGTGGCCTGGTCTCCCTGAAGAGGTTGCTTGGAGTGGTCTCTCTGAAGAGGTTGCTTGGCCTGGTCTCTCTGAAGAGGTTGCTTGGCCTGGTCTCTCTGAAGAGGTTGCGTGGTACGGTCTCTCTGAAAAAGTCTGCCCCATACCTATCAGCCCAAAATGACTCCATGCTCATACAAGAGAGCAGTAAATGCTTTGAGTTCATCCATAGACATGTCCCACGTACTGTTTCCTTTTCTGTGTGCATCAGCTACAGTACTGTCATCCCTCCCAGAAACCTGTCTCATCGTGCTACAGTATCGTCTCTGATGCGCTGTATTATCTGCATGTCACAAACTCATTATTTTCTACCCAAACCGTGCCATCCCTCCCAGACTCACCGTGCCATCCCTCCCAGACTCACCGTGCCATCCCTCCCAGACTCACCGTGCCATCCCTCCCAGACTCACCGTGCCATCCCTCCCAGACTCACCGTGCCATCCCTCCCAGACTCACCGTGCCATCCCTCCCAGACTCACCGTGCCATCCCTCCCAGACTCACCGTGCCATCCCTCCCAGACTCACCGTGCCATCCCTCCCAGACTCACCGTGCCATCCCTCCCAGACTCACCGTGCCATCCCTCCCAGACTCACCGTGCCATCCCTCCCAGACTCACCGTGCCATCCCTCCCAGACTCACCGTGCCATCCCTCCCAGACTCACCGTGCCATCCCTCCCAGACTCACCGTGCCATCCCTCCCAGACTCACCGTGCCATCCCTCCCAGACTCACCGTGCCATCCCTCCCAGACTCACCGTGCCATCCCTCCCAGACTCACCGTGCCATCCCTCCCAGACTCACCGTGCCATCCCTCCCAGACTCACCGTGCCATCCCTCCCAGACTCACCGTGCCATCCCTCCCAGACTCACCGTGCCATCCCTCCCAGACTCACCGTGCCATCCCTCCCAGACTCACCGTGCCATCCCTCCCAGACTCACCGTGCCATCCCTCCCAGACTCACCGTGCCATCCCTCCCAGACTCACCGTGCCATCCCTCCCAGACTCACCGTGCCATCCCTCCCAGACTCACCGTGCCATCCCTCCCAGACTCACCGTGCCATCCCTCCCAGACTCACCGTGCCATCCCTCCCAGACTCACCGTGCCATCCCTCCCAGACTCACCGTGCCATCCCTCCCAGACTCACCGTGCCATCCCTCCCAGACTCACCGTGCCATCCCTCCCAGACTCACCGTGCCATCCCTCCCAGACTCACCGTGCCATCCCTCCCAGACTCACCGTGCCATCCCTCCCAGACTCACCGTGCCATCCCTCCCAGACTCACCGTGCCATCCCTCCCAGACTCACCGTGCCATCCCTCCCAGACTCACCGTGCCATCCCTCCCAGACTCACCGTGCCATCCCTCCCAGACTCACCGTGCCATCCCTCCCAGACTCACCGTGCCATCCCTCCCAGACTCACCGTGCCATCCCTCCCAGACTCACCGTGCCATCCCTCCCAGACTCACCGTGCCATCCCTCCCAGACTCACCGTGCCATCCCTCCCAGACTCACCGTGCCATCCCTCCCAGACTCACCGTGCCATCCCTCCCAGACTCACCGTGCCATCCCTCCCAGACTCACCGTGCCATCCCTCCCAGACTCACCGTGCCATCCCTCCCAGACTCACCGTGCCATCCCTCCCAGACTCACCGTGCCATCCCTCCCAGACTCACCGTGCCATCCCTCCCAGACTCACCGTGCCATCCCTCCCAGACTCACCGTGCCATCCCTCCCAGACTCACCGTGCCATCCCTCCCAGACTCACCGTGCCATCCCTCCCAGACTCACCGTGCCATCCCTCCCAGACTCACCGTGCCATCCCTCCCAGACTCACCGTGCCATCCCTCCCAGACTCACCGTGCCATCCCTCCCAGACTCACCGTGCCATCCCTCCCAGACTCACCGTGCCATCCCTCCCAGACTCACCGTGCCATCCCTCCCAGACTCACCGTGCCATCCCTCCCAGACTCACCGTGCCATCCCTCCCAGACTCACCGTGCCATCCCTCCCAGACTCACCGTGCCATCCCTCCCAGACTCACCGTGCCATCCCTCCCAGACTCACCGTGCCATCCCTCCCAGACTCACCGTGCCATCCCTCCCAGACTCACCGTGCCATCCCTCCCAGACTCACCGTGCCATCCCTCCCAGACTCACCGTGCCATCCCTCCCAGACTCACCGTGCCATCCCTCCCAGACTCACCGTGCCATCCCTCCCAGACTCACCGTGCCATCCCTCCCAGACTCACCGTGCCATCCCTCCCAGACTCACCGTGCCATCCCTCCCAGACTCACCGTGCCATCCCTCCCAGACTCACCGTGCCATCCCTCCCAGACTCACCGTGCCATCCCTCCCAGACTCACCGTGCCATCCCTCCCAGACTCACCGTGCCATCCCTCCCAGACTCACCGTGCCATCCCTCCCAGACTCACCGTGCCATCCCTCCCAGACTCACCGTGCCATCCCTCCCAGACTCACCGTGCCATCCCTCCCAGACTCACCGTGCCATCCCTCCCAGACTCACCGTGCCATCCCTCCCAGACTCACCGTGCCATCCCTCCCAGACTCACCGTGCCATCCCTCCCAGACTCACCGTGCCATCCCTCCCAGACTCACCGTGCCATCCCTCCCAGACTCACCGTGCCATCCCTCCCAGACTCACCGTGCCATCCCTCCCAGACTCACCGTGCCATCCCTCCCAGACTCACCGTGCCATCCCTCCCAGACTCACCGTGCCATCCCTCCCAGACTCACCGTGCCATCCCTCCCAGACTCACCGTGCCATCCCTCCCAGACTCACCGTGCCATCCCTCCCAGACTCACCGTGCCATCCCTCCCAGACTCACCGTGCCATCCCTCCCAGACTCACCGTGCCATCCCTCCCAGACTCACCGTGCCATCCCTCCCAGACTCACCGTGCCATCCCTCCCAGACTCACCGTGCCATCCCTCCCAGACTCACCGTGCCATCCCTCCCAGACTCACCGTGCCATCCCTCCCAGACTCACCGTGCCATCCCTCCCAGACTCACCGTGCCATCCCTCCCAGACTCACCGTGCCATCCCTCCCAGACTCACCGTGCCATCCCTCCCAGACTCACCGTGCCATCCCTCCCAGACTCACCGTGCCATCCCTCCCAGACTCACCGTGCCATCCCTCCCAGACTCACCGTGCCATCCCTCCCAGACTCACCGTGCCATCCCTCCCAGACTCACCGTGCCATCCCTCCCAGACTCACCGTGCCATCCCTCCCAGACTCACCGTGCCATCCCTCCCAGACTCACCGTGCCATCCCTCCCAGACTCACCGTGCCATCCCTCCCAGACTCACCGTGCCATCCCTCCCAGACTCACCGTGCCATCCCTCCCAGACTCACCGTGCCATCCCTCCCAGACTCACCGTGCCATCCCTCCCAGACTCACCGTGCCATCCCTCCCAGACTCACCGTGCCATCCCTCCCAGACTCACCGTGCCATCCCTCCCAGACTCACCGTGCCATCCCTCCCAGACTCACCGTGCCATCCCTCCCAGACTCACCGTGCCATCCCTCCCAGACTCACCGTGCCATCCCTCCCAGACTCACCGTGCCATCCCTCCCAGACTCACCGTGCCATCCCTCCCAGACTCACCGTGCCATCCCTCCCAGACTCACCGTGCCATCCCTCCCAGACTCACCGTGCCATCCCTCCCAGACTCACCGTGCCATCCCTCCCAGACTCACCGTGCCATCCCTCCCAGACTCACCGTGCCATCCCTCCCAGACTCACCGTGCCATCCCTCCCAGACTCACCGTGCCATCCCTCCCAGACTCACCGTGCCATCCCTCCCAGACTCACCGTGCCATCCCTCCCAGACTCACCGTGCCATCCCTCCCAGACTCACCGTGCCATCCCTCCCAGACTCACCGTGCCATCCCTCCCAGACTCACCGTGCCATCCCTCCCAGACTCACCGTGCCATCCCTCCCAGACTCACCGTGCCATCCCTCCCAGACTCACCGTGCCATCCCTCCCAGACTCACCGTGCCATCCCTCCCAGACTCACCGTGCCATCCCTCCCAGACTCACCGTGCCATCCCTCCCAGACTCACCGTGCCATCCCTCCCAGACTCACCGTGCCATCCCTCCCAGACTCACCGTGCCATCCCTCCCAGACTCACCGTGCCATCCCTCCCAGACTCACCGTGCCATCCCTCCCAGACTCACCGTGCCATCCCTCCCAGACTCACCGTGCCATCCCTCCCAGACTCACCGTGCCATCCCTCCCAGACTCACCGTGCCATCCCTCCCAGACTCACCGTGCCATCCCTCCCAGACTCACCGTGCCATCCCTCCCAGACTCACCGTGCCATCCCTCCCAGACTCACCGTGCCATCCCTCCCAGACTCACCGTGCCATCCCTCCCAGACTCACCGTGCCATCCCTCCCAGACTCACCGTGCCATCCCTCCCAGACTCACCGTGCCATCCCTCCCAGACTCACCGTGCCATCCCTCCCAGACTCACCGTGCCATCCCTCCCAGACTCACCGTGCCATCCCTCCCAGACTCACCGTGCCATCCCTCCCAGACTCACCGTGCCATCCCTCCCAGACTCACCGTGCCATCCCTCCCAGACTCACCGTGCCATCCCTCCCAGACTCACCGTGCCATCCCTCCCAGACTCACCGTGCCATCCCTCCCAGACTCACCGTGCCATCCCTCCCAGACTCACCGTGCCATCCCTCCCAGACTCACCGTGCCATCCCTCCCAGACTCACCGTGCCATCCCTCCCAGACTCACCGTGCCATCCCTCCCAGACTCACCGTGCCATCCCTCCCAGACTCACCGTGCCATCCCTCCCAGACTCACCGTGCCATCCCTCCCAGACTCACCGTGCCATCCCTCCCAGACTCACCGTGCCATCCCTCCCAGACTCACCGTGCCATCCCTCCCAGACTCACCGTGCCATCCCTCCCAGACTCACCGTGCCATCCCTCCCAGACTCACCGTGCCATCCCTCCCAGACTCACCGTGCCATCCCTCCCAGACTCACCGTGCCATCCCTCCCAGACTCACCGTGCCATCCCTCCCAGACTCACCGTGCCATCCCTCCCAGACTCACCGTGCCATCCCTCCCAGACTCACCGTGCCATCCCTCCCAGACTCACCGTGCCATCCCTCCCAGACTCACCGTGCCATCCCTCCCAGACTCACCGTGCCATCCCTCCCAGACTCACCGTGCCATCCCTCCCAGACTCACCGTGCCATCCCTCCCAGACTCACCGTGCCATCCCTCCCAGACTCACCGTGCCATCCCTCCCAGACTCACCGTGCCATCCCTCCCAGACTCACCGTGCCATCCCTCCCAGACTCACCGTGCCATCCCTCCCAGACTCACCGTGCCATCCCTCCCAGACTCACCGTGCCATCCCTCTCAGACTCACCGTGCCATCCCTCCCAGACTCACCGTGCCATCCCTCCCAGACTCACCGTGCCATCCCTCCCAGACTCACCGTGCCATCCCTCTCAGACTCACCGTGCCATCCCTCCCAGACTCACCGTGCCATCCCTCCCAGACTCACCGTGCCATCCCTCCCAGACTCACCGTGCCATCCCTCCCAGACTCACCGTGCCATCCCTCCCAGACTCACCGTGCCATCCCTCCCAGACTCACCGTGCCATCCCTCCCAGACTCACCGTGCCATCCCTCCCAGACTCACCGTGCCATCCCTCTCAGACTCACCGTGCCATCCCTCCCAGACTCACCGTGCCATCCCTCCCAGACTCACCGTGCCATCCCTCCCAGACTCACCGTGCCATCCCTCTCAGACTCACCGTGCCATCCCTCCCAGACTCACCGTGCCATCCCTCCCAGACTCACCGTGCCATCCCTCCCAGACTCACCGTGCCATCCCTCCCAGACTCACCGTGCCAACCCTCCCAGACTCACAATGCCATCCCTCCAGACTCACCGTGCCATCCCTCCAGACTCACCGTGCCATCCCTCCAGACTCCTGTCTCACCGTGCCATCCCTATCAAACTCCTGTCTCACCGTGCCATCATTCCCAGACTCGTCTCACCGTGCCATCCCTACCAGACTCACTGTTCCAACCCTCCCAGACTCACCGTACCATTCCTACCAGACTCCTGTCTCACCGTACCATTCCTACCAGACTCCAGTCTCACCGTGCCATTCCTACCAGACTCCTGTCTCACCGTACCATCCCTACCAGACTCCTGTCTCACCGTGCCTTCCCTCCCAGACTCCTGTCTCACCGTGCCTTCCCTCCCAGACTGCTGTCTCACCGCGCCTTCCCTCCCAGACTCCTGTCTCACCATACCATCCCTCCCAGACTCCTGTCTCACCGTGCCATCCCTATCAAACTGCTGTCTCACCGTGCCATCATTCCCAGACTCCTGACTCACCGTGCCATCCCTCCCAGACTCCTGTCTCATCGTGCCATTCCTACCAGACTCCTGTCTCACTGTGCAATTCCTACCAGACTCCTGTTTCACCGTGCCATCCCTCCAAGACTGTTCTGGTTTTTCTGCGGCGAGGCTCAGACATCGGGGACAGAGACTCTAAGTCAACATCAGAATCAAATGAAGAGTCTTCATCAGCAACGTCGATATCCGATCCTCTATCCGACTCCACCTCATCTAAATTCTGCAGCATGTGCCGTGCTGTCAGTGCATCCAATCGTTTGGTTGGGCCATTGTGAACTACGCACATTAAATCTTGTACTCAGTGTCTGATTTGACTGATTCAAGGAGAAATTACATTGCATTCGGAAAGTATTCAGACCCCTTCCCGTTAAATCCTTATTCTAAATTGGATGAAATATATTTTTTTCTCTCATCAATGTTAACACAATATCCCATAGTGACAAAAGAAAAACAAGTTTAGACATTTTTTGCTAATTCACAAAAAATAAAATAAATATCACATATACATAAGAATTCAGACCATTTACTCAGTACTTTGTTGGAGCACCTTTGGCAGTGATTACAGCCTTGAGTCTTCTTGGGTATGACACTACAAGCTTGGAACACCTGTATTTGGGGAGTTTCTCCCATTCTTCTCTGCAGATCCTCTCAAGTTCTGTCAGGTTGGATGGGGAGCGTCGCTGCACAGCTATTTTCAGGTCTCTCCAGAGATGTTCGATTGGGTTCAAGTCCGGGCTCTGGCTGGGCCACTCAAGGACATTCAGAGACTTGTCCCGAAGCCACTCCTGCATTGTCGTGCCTGTGTGCATAGGGTTGTTGTCCTGTTGGAATGTAAACCTTAGACCCAGTCTGAGGACCTGAGCACTCTGGAGCAGGTTTTCATCAAGGAGCTCTCTGTACATTTCTACGTTCATCTTTCTCTCATCCTGACTAGTCTCCCAATCCCTGCCACTGAAAAACATCCCCAAAGCATGATGCTGCCACCACCATGCTTCACCGTAGGGACGGTGCCAGTTTTCCTCCAGAAGTGATGCTTGGCCTTCATCAGACCAGAGATTCTCTTGTTTCTCATGGTCTGAGAGTCTAAGTGCCTTTTGGCAAACTCCAAGCGGGCTGTCATGTGCCTTTTAGTGATTAGTGGCTTCCGTCTGGCCACTACAGCATAAAGGCCTGATTGGTGGAGTGCTGCAGAGATGGTTGTCCTTCTCGAAGGTTCTCCCTTCTCCAGAGTAACTCTGGAGCTCTGTCAGAGTTACCAACGGGTTCTTGGTCACCTCCCTGACCAAGGCCCTTCACCCCCGGGCGGCCAGCTCTAGGAAGAGTCTTGGTGGTTCCAAACTTCTTCCATTTTAAGAATGATGGAGGCCACTGTGTTCTTGGGGACCTTCAATGCTGCAGACATTTTTTGGAACCCTTCCCCAGATCTGTACCTCGACACAATCCTGTCTCGGAGCTCTCTATGGACAATTCCTTCGACCTCATGGCTTGGTTTTCTGACATGCACTGTCAACTGTGGGACCTTATATAGACAGGTGTGTGCCTTTCCAAATCATGTCCAATCAATTGAATTGACCACAGGTGGACGATCAATGGAAACAGGATCCATCTGAGCTCCATTTCAAGTCTCATAGCAAAGGGTCTGAATACTTATGTAAATAAGGTATTTTATTTTTTTTAATTAATTATATATTTGCTAAAAATTCGAAAAATCTGTTTTTGCTTTCTCTTTATGGGGTATTGTGTGTAGATTGATGAGGAAAACATGTAATTGAATACATTTCAGAATAAGGCTGTAACGTAACAAAATGTTGAAAAATCAAGGGGTCTGAATACTTTCCAAATTGACTCTATCTACCATTTCCAGTCTTTTATAATAACATAGACTACCCACAATTCTTCCTCATCATTACACTATTGTGGCGCAAGGTAGCCTAGTGGTTAGAGCGTTGGGCGAATCCCTGAGCTTACAAGGTAAACATCTGTCGTTCTGCCCCTGAACAAGTTAACCCGCTGTTCCCCCGGTAGGCCGTCATCGTAAAAAAGAATTTGTTCTTTATTAACTGAGTTGCCTAGTTAAATAATGTTGAAATATATATATATTTAAATGGTTCTAAATTAAATCATCCTCATCATCATTCAGGTCATTGAAGTCACATGCACCATTATCAGCTTCTATCTGGGTTATGTCGCCCATTCATCCATTGATGATAAAAGCATTATTTTATTGTATTTTTTATTAGGTTCCTTATTTTTTCTTAGTAGCCAGAGCCATTGCTGCTGAATGCACGGACAGTACGGATATTCAAGGGGGCGAAAAAGGTGACATTTGTGAATAGAGCTGCACCTGTTTAATTTGGACAGTTATTTGACAAATGTAAGGCTCATAGAAACAGCAGAATATGCTCTTTATGATACCATATAGAAATCACAATGTTTTACCTGCGTGTGATTCCTGAAGGAGGATTTGATAAAGTGATGCTCCTTTAATTGCATCTGTCAATTACAAGATGAGCCAATTTGACAATTTATAGGCCTAATATTTATAGGCCTAATAACATACAATTTGACAATTTATAGGCCTAATATTGTGACTCTTCAGGTTATTGTCAATGTAATCTTGTCAATAGGCTACCTCTAATGTGTAAAATGTTTGTTTCGTATAGTTTCGGTGTAGTTTGGATGGGGCCGGCTGACTGGCTTCACGTAGCATGTTTTCGTTTCCTTTACGCTACATTTGATAAGTAATAGAGTTACAGTAAATAAAACAGTCCCGTTTAAAGATTTATTTTACAAAGTAAAATGTAAAAGAGAATGGTATCAATCAGCAAGGCGTGTGATCAAATCATTAACATATTACCGGTATTAACATATTACCGGTATTAACATATTACCGGTATTAACATATTACCGGTATTAACATATTACCGGTATTAACATATTACCGGTATTAACATATTACCGGTATTAACATTATAACAATATAACGTTTTAACATATTAACATTAATAACATATTAACATTATTAACATATTAACATTATTAACATATTAACATTATTAACATATTAACATTATTAACATATTAACATTATTAACATATTAACATTATTAACATATTAACATTATTAACATTAGTAACATTAGTAACATTCTAACATTATTAACACTATTAACAGTTTTAACATAATTAACATACTAACATAATTAACATAATTAACATGTTAACATAATTAACATATTAACATTATTAAGGTTATTAACATTATTAACATACTGGCATAATTAACATAATTAACATTTTTAACATGAGCGCCAACGCTGATAAACAGGCATAACACTCATCACTACACTATTTTTGTTCTGAATTGAATCACCCTCCTTATCATTCAGTTAGACCTAATTGATAATTAATTGTGAAGTAAGGTACACAATTATCCCCCAATTATTCATTTGTCATTCATTCAGTGAGGAGAGAGAGACTCATTAGCGCCTGGCCGGGTACCAACGTCCTACAGGACATTATCTTGGAGCCTGGCTGGGTACCAACGTCTCACAGGACATTGTCTTAGCGCCTGGCCGGGTACCAACGTCTCACAGGACATTGTCTTAGCGCTTGGCCGGGTACCAACGTCCTACAGAACATTGTCTTAGCGCTTGGCCGGGTACCAACGTCCTACAGAACACCGTCTTGGAGCCTGGCCGGGTACCAACGTCCTACAGCACACCGTCTTGGAGCCTGGCCGGGTACCAACGTCCTACAGCACATTGCCTTGGCGCCTGGCCGGGTACCAACGTCCTACAGCACATTGTCTTGGAGCCTGGCCGGGTACCAACGTCCTACAGCACACCGTCTTGGAGCCTGGCCGGGTACCAACGTCCTACAGCACACCGTCTTGGAGCCTGGCCGGGTACCAACGTCCTACAGCACACCGTCTTGGAGCCTGGCCGGGTACCAACGTCCTACAGCACACCGTCTTGGAGCCTGGCCGGGTACCAACGTCCTACAGCACACCGTCTTGGAGCCTGGCCGGGTACCAACGTCCTACAGCACACCGTCTTGGAGCCTGGCCGGGTACCAACGTCCTACAGCACACCGTCTTGGAGCCTGGCCGGGTACCAACGTCCTACAGCACACCGTCTTGGAGCCTGGCCTTGTACCACCGTCCTACAGAATATTGTCATGGAGGCTGGCTGGCTACCAACGTCCTACAGCACACCGTCTTGGAGCCTGGCCGGGTACCAACGTCCTACAGCACACTGTCTTGGAGCCTGGCCGGGTACCAACGTCCTACAGCACACCGTCTTGGAGCCTGGCCGGGTACCAACGTCCTACAGCACACCGTCTTGGAGCCTGGCCGGGTACCAACGTCCTACAGCACACCGTCTTGGAGCCTGGCCGGGTACCAACGTCCTACAGCACACCGTCTTGGAGCCTGGCCGGGTACCAACGTCCTACAGCACACCGTCTTGGAGCCTGGCCGGGTACCAACGTCCTACAGCACACCGTCTTGGAGCCTGGCCGGGTACCAACGTCCTACAGCACACCGTCTTGGAGCCTGGCCGGGTACCAACGTCCTACAGCACACCGTCTTGGAGCCTGGCCGGGTACCAACGTCCTACAGCACACCGTCTTGGAGCCTGGCCGGGTACCAACGTCCTACAGCACACCGTCTTGGAGCCTGGCCGGGTACCAACGTCCTACAGCACACCGTCTTGGAGCCTGGCCGGGTACCAACGTCCTACAGCACACCGTCTTGGAGCCTGGCCGGGTACCAACGTCCTACAGCACACCGTCTTGGAGCCTGGCCGGGTACCAACGTCCTACAGCACACCGTCTTGGAGCCTGGCCGGGTACCAACGTCCTACAGCACACCGTCTTGGAGGGTTAAGTTATGTTAAAGTTAATAGGAGTGAAAGAAACATGTAAAAAAATGCTATAAATACTTTTCTGTTTGTGATTTCAAAATTCGGACAAATGAGAAGTGTAAGATACGAACATTTAGGAAGAGTCAGGGAAGGAGCGGGACATAGCTTTTGGGGGGGGGGGGGGGGGCAGATTTTTATTTATTTACAAAATTCAAAACGTCAGTGGTTGTGCGAGGCCAATACATATCCGTTGGAGTTGATCAGAGTTAAACGTTCTGCGTGTGTGTCCCTGGGCTCCCGTTAGAAGACCCATTGTTTCCGGCCTCCAGCAGTACTGCGTTATGTTTGACATGTGTGTGTGTGTGTGTGTGTGTGTGTGTGTGTGTGTGTTGCTACGCTACGGTTGACCTTGGCTTTCTGCAGCAGGAACGTTTTCCCCACTTATTCTGTTTTCCCTCCATCTCTCAGGTCACATGACCCCCATCACATGGAAGCTCACCCCCATCAACCAAAGCAAATTCCCTGTCAAAACTAGGTCTTCGACTCAACCCTGCCTCTCTCCAACCCTCCCCCCCCCCCCCATCTATATGTCCTCATCCCCTCTCTCTGGACTAGACTCCACTTCCCTCTGTCAAATATAGGTCTCTAACACCAACTTCTCCTCTCTCCATCCCTATTTCACCATTTCCTCAAGCCTGGTCTCATAGACTAGACGTAACATAGTAAACTCAAATTATTATGATATGTTACGTTTGGTAGGGTTACATTAAGACAGTTTACGCAACCCTTTAACCTGACTCCTAAACCATAACCTTTAACCTTTAACCTGACTCCTAAACCATAACCCTTTAACCTGACTCCTAAACCATAACCTTTAACCTGACTCCTAAACCGTAACCCTTTAACCTTTAACCTGACTCCTAAACCATAACCCTTTAACCTGACTCCTAAACCATAACCCTTTAACCTTTAACCTGACTCCTAAACCATTACCCTTTAACCTGACTCCTAAACCATAACCCTTTAACCTTTAACCTGACTCCTAAACCATAACCCTTTAACCTTTAACCTGACTCCTAAACCATAACCCTTTAACCTGACTCCTAAACCGTAACCCTTTAACCTTTAACCTGACTCCTAAACCATAACCCTTTAACCTTTAACCTGACTCCTAAACCATAACCCTTTAACCTGACTCCTAAACCATAACCCTTTAACCTTTAACCTGACTCCTAAACCGTAACCCTTTAACCTGACTCCTAAACCATAAACTTTAACCTGACTCCTAAACCTTAACCTTTAACCTGACTCCTAAACCTTAACCCTTTAACCTGACTCCTAAACCATAACCCTTTATCCTGACTCCTAAACCATAACCTTTAACCTGACTCCTAAACCTTAACCTTTAACCTGACTCCTAAACCATAACCCTTTAACCTGACTCCTAAACCATAACCCTTTATCCTGACTCCTAAACCATAACCTTTAACCTGACTCCTAAACCATAACCTTTAACCTGACTCCTAAACCATAACCCTTTAACCTGACTCCTAAACCATAACCCTTTAACCTTTAACCTGACTCCTAAACCATAACCCTTTAACCTGACTCCTAAACCATAACCTTTAACCTGACTCCTAAACCATAACCCTTTAACCTGACTCCTAAACCATAACCCTTTAACCTTTAACCTGACTCCTAAACCATAACCCTTTAACCTTTAACCTGACTCCTAAACCATAACCCTTTAACCTTTAACCTGACTCCTAAACCATAACCCTTTAACCTGACTCCTAAACCATAACCCTTTAACCTGACTCCTAAACCATAACCTTTAACCTTTAACCTGACTCCTAAACCATAACCTTTAACCTTTAACCTGACTCCTAAACCATAACCCTTTAACCTGACTCCTAAACCATAACCTTTAACCTGACTCCTAAACCATAACCTTTAACCTGACTCCTAAACCATAACCCTTTAACCTTTAACCTGACTCCTAAACCATAACCCTTTAACCTTTAACCTGACTCCTAAACCATAACCCTTTAACCTGACTCCTAAACCATAACCCTTTAACCTTTAACCTGACTCCTAAACCATAACCTTTAACCTGACTCCTAAACCATAACCCTTTAACCTGACTCCTAAACCTTAACCCCTCCCTCAACGTGACCAAGGAGATGATTGTGGACTACAGGAAAAGGAGGATCTAACACACCCCCATTCTCATCGACGGGGCTGTAGTGGAGCAGGTTGAGAGCTTCAAGTTCCTCGGTGTCCACATCACCAACAAACTATCATGGTCCAAACACACCAAGACAGTTGTGAAGAGGGCACGACAAAACCTATTCCCCCTCAGGAGACTGAAAAGATTTGGCATGGGTCCTCAGATCCTCAAAAAGTTTAACAGCTGCACCATCGAGAGCATCCTGACGGGTTGCATCACTGCCTGGTATGGCAACAGCTCGGCCTCCGACCACAAGGCACCACAGAGGTTAGTGCGTACGGCCCAGTACATCACTGGGGTCAAGCTTCCTGCCATCCAGGACCTTTATACCAGGCGGCGTCAGAGGAAGGCCCCAAAATTTGCCAAAGACTCCAGCCACCCTAGTCATAGACTGTTCTCTCTGCTACCGCATGGCAAGCGGTACCGGAGCACCAGGTCTAGGTCCAAGAGAGATCTAAACAGCTTCTACCCCCCCAAGCCATAAGACTCCAGAACATCTAATCAATTGGCTACCCAGACTATTTGCATTTCCCCAAGACGGTAAAAACGCATTTATAATAAATGATTGGAGCATTTCTCACCTTCTCTTTTTTTAAATTGTATTTTTATTTCACCTTGATTTAACCAGGTAGGCCAGTTGAGAACAAGTTCTCATTTAAAACTGCGACCTGGCCGTCTCTACTGGCCAATCTGTTACATTATGTTAATATCACCGTCTCTACTGGCCAATCTGTTACATTATGTTAATATCACCGTCTCTACTGGCCAATCTGTTACATTATGCTAATATCACCGTCTCTACTGGCCAATCAGTTACATTATGTTAATATCACCGTCTCTACTGGCCAATCTGTTACATTATGTTAATATCACCGTCTCTACTGGCCAATCAGTTACATTATGTTAATATCAGTCTCTACTGGCCAATCTGTTACATTATGTTAATATCACCGTCTCTACTGGCCAATCTGTTACATTATGTTAATATCACCGTCTCTACTGGCCAATCTGTTACATTATGTTAATATCACCGTCTCTACTGGCCAATCAGTTACATTATGTTAATATCACCGTCTCTACTGGCCAATCAGTTACATTATGTTAATATCACCGTCTCTACTGGCCAATCAGTTACATTATGTTAATATCACCGTCTCTACTGGCCAATCAGTTACATTATGTTAATATCAGTCTCTACTGGCCAATCTGTTACATTATGTTAATATCACCGTCTCTACTGGCCAATCAGTTACATTATGTTAATATCACCGTCTCTACTGGCCAATCAGTTACATTATGTTAATATCAGTCTCTACTGGCCAATCAGTTACATTATGTTAATATCACAGTCTCTACTGGCCAATCAGTTACATTATGCTAAAATCACCGTCTCTACTGGCCAATCTGTTACATTATGCTAATATCACCGTCTCTACTGGCCAATCTGTTACATTATGTTAATATCATCGTCTCTACTGGCCAATGTGTTACATTATGTTAATATCACCGTCTCTACTGGCCAATCAGTTACATTATGTTAATATCATCGTCTCTACTGGCCAATCTGTTACATTATGTTAATATCACCGTCTCTACTGGCCAATCTGTTACATTATGCTAATATCACCGTCTCTACTGGCCAATCTGTTACATTATGCTAATATCAGTCTCTACTGGCCAATCAGTTACATTGTGTTAATATCACCGTCTCTACTGGCCAATCTGTTACATTATGTTAATATCACCGTCTCTACTGGCCAATCAGTTACATTATGTGAATATCAGTCTACTGGCCAATCTGTTACATTATGCTAATATCAGTCTCTACTGGCCAATCTGTTACATTATGCTAATATCACCGTCTCTACTGGCCAATCTGTTACGGTGATATTAACATAATGTCTCTACTGGCCAATCAGTTACATTATGTTAATATCACCGTCTCTATTGGCCAATGTGTTACATTATGTTAATATCACCGTCTCAACTGGCCAATCTGTTACATTATGCTAATATCACCGTCTCTACTGGCCAATCTGTTACATTATGTTAATATCACCGTCTCTACTGGCCAATCTGTTACATTATGTTAATATCACCGTCTCTACTGGCCAATCTGTTACATTATGTTAATATCACCGTCTCTACTGGCCAATCAGTTACATTATGTGAATATCAGTCTCTACTGGCCAATCTGTTACATTATGTTAATATCACCGTCTCAACTGGCCAATCTGTTACATTCTGCTAATATCACCGTCTCTACTGGCCAATCTGTTACATTATGTTAATATCACCGTCTCTACTGGCCAATCTGTTATATTATGTTAATATCACCGTCTCTACTGGCCAATCTGTTACACTATGTTAATATCAGTCTCCACTGGCCAATCAGTTACATTATGTTAATATCACCGTCTCTACTAGCCATTCAGTTACATTATGTTAATATCAGTCTCTACTGGCCAATCTGTTACATTATGTTAATATCACCGTCTCTACTGGCCAATCTGTTACATTATGCTAATATCACCGTCACTACTGGCCAATCTGTTACATTATGTTAATATCACCGTCTCTACTGGCCAATCTGTTACATTATGTTAATATCACTGTCTCTACTGGCCAATCTGTTACATTATGTTAATATCACCGTCTCTACTGGCCAATCTGTTACATTATGTTAATATCACCGTCTCTACTGGCCAATCAGTTACATTATGTTAATATCACCGTCTCTACTGGTCAATCTGTTACATTATGTTAATATCACCGTCTCTACTGGACAATCTGTTACATTATGTTAATATCACCGTCTCTACTAGCCAATCTGTTACATTATGTTAATATCACCGTCTCTACTGGCCAATCTGTTACATTATGTTAATATCACCGTCTCTACTGGCCAATCAGTTACATTATGTTAATATCACCGTCTCTACTGGCCAATCTGTTACATGATGTTAATATCACCATCTCTACTGGCCAATCAGTTACATTATGCTAATATCAGTTACATTATGTTAATATCACCGTCTCTACTAGCCAATCTGTTACATTATGTTAATATCACCGTCTCTACTGGCCAATCAGTTACATTATGTTAATATCACCGTCTCTACTGGTCAATCTGTTACATTATGTTAATATCACCGTCTCTACTGGACAATCTGTTACATTATGTTAATATCACCGTCTCTACTGGCCAATCAGTTACATTATGTTAATATCACCGTCTCTACTGGTCAATCTGTTACATTATGTTAATATCACCGTCTCTACTGGACAATCTGTTACATTATGTTAATATCACCGTCTCTACTAGCCAATCTGTTACATTATGTTAATATCACCGTCTCTACTGGCCAATCTGTTACATTATGTTAATATCACCGTCTCTACTGGCCAATCAGTTACATTATGTTAATATCACCGTCTCTACTGGCCAATCAGTTACATTATGTTAATATCACCGTCTCTACTGGCCAATATGTTACATTAAGCTAATATCACCGTCTCTACTGGCCAATCTGCTACATTATGTTAATATCACTGTCTCTACTGGCCAATCTGTTACATTATGCTAATATCACCGTCTCTCTCTGTTACATTATGTTAATATCACCGTCTCTACTGGCCAATCTGTTACATTATGTTAATATCACCGTCTCTACTGGCCAATCAGTTACATTATGTGAATATCAGTCTCTACTGGCCAATCTGTTACATTATGTTAATATCACCGTCTCAACTGGCCAATCTGTTACATTATGCTAATATCACCGTCTCTACTGGCCAATCTGTTACATTATGTTAATATCACCGTCTCTACTGGCCAATCTGTTATATTATGTTAATATCACCGTCTCTACTGGCCAATCTGTTACACTATGTTAATATCAGTCTCCACTGGCCAATCAGTTACATTATGTTAATATCACCGTCTCTACTAGCCAATCAGTTACATTATGTTAATATCAGTCTCTACTGGCCAATCTGTTACATTATGTTAATATCACCGTCTCTACTGGCCAATCTGTTACATTATGCTAATATCACCGTCACTACTGGCCAATCTGTTACATTATGTTAATATCACCGTCTCTACTGGCCAATCTGTTACATTATGTTAATATCATCGTCTCTACTGGCCAATCTGTTACATTATGTTAATATCACCGTCTCTACTGGCCAATCAGTTACATTATGTTAATATCACCGTCTCTACTGGCCAATCTGTTACATTATGTTAATATCACCGTCTCTACTGGCCAATCAGTTACATTATGTTAATATCATATCAACGAGGACAGTATCTATTCAAACTGGCATTTTTCAGACTGCGTGTGTTCAAATGGCACCTATTTCCTAACGACCCTCTCTCTCCCTCTAACAGCTAAACATCCCTCTCTCTCTCTCCGTCCCTCCCTCTCTCCTTGCCTACTTCCCTCCCCTTAATCTCTCTCTCTCTCTCCCTCCTACCAGCTAAACATCCCTCTCTCTCTACCAGCTAAACATCCCTCTCTCTCTCCCTCCTACCAGCTAAACATCCCCCTCTCTCTCTACCAGCTAAACATCCCTCTCTCTCTCTACCAGCTAAACATCCCCCTCTCTCTCTACCAGCTAAACATCCCTCTCTCTCTCTCCCTCCTACCAGCTAAACATCCCTCTCTCTCTCCCTCCTACCAGCTAAACATCCCTCTCTCTCTCCCTCCTACCAGCTAAACATCCCTCTCTCTCTCCCTCCTACCAGCTAAACATCCCTCTCTCTCTCTCCCTCCTACCAGTGAACCATGGAGAGGCATCAGAACAGGGCCATGTGCTCTAAGAGGTCATGTGGCTCCCTACCTCCCCACACTGTTATTGATGGCCTGGCCGCAACACAACAGGACTGGTCAAATCTCTTTCCCCTCTGAAAAATATAGGTTATTCCAAGTCTAAAATATCTCTATCCCTCTCCTTCTCTGCTGGGCCCTTCGAACCATGAAATAGACTTTACATCACGTTAACAGAGACACAGCAACAACCAAGATACGGCTCTCTTCTGTCTCCCTACCTCATTTTTCATCCCAGTTTTTTTCTTCTTCTCTTTGCTACTGTAATCGAACACAGGCAGGATCTCTCTCTCTCTCTTTCTGTTTATTGTCTAGATTAGATATCTGTTCCAGGGCTGGTTATATGACAGGAAGTCGTACTTCCACAGGCAGGATCTCTCTCTCTCTCTTTCTGTTTATTGTCTAGATTAGATATCTGTTCCAGGGCTGGTTATATGACAGGAAGTCGTACTTCCACAGGCAGGATCTCTCTCTGTTCCAGGGCTGGTTATATGACAGGAAGTCGTACTTCCACAGGCAGGATCTCTCTCTGTTTCAGGGCTGGTTATATGACAGGAAGTCGTACTTCCACAGGCAGGATCTCTCTCTGTTCCAGGGCTGGTTATATGACAGGAAGTCGTACTTCCACAGGCAGGATCTCTCTCTGTTTCAGGGCTGGTTATATGACAGGAAGTCGTACTTCCACAGGCAGGATCTCTCTCTGTTTCAGGGCTGGTTATATGACAGGAAGTCGTACTTCCACAGGCAGGATCTCTCTCTGTTTCAGGGCTGGTTATATGACAGGAAGTCGTACTTCTAAAGGCAGGAAGCGATTTAGATCACACCCAGGCCTTTTCCAAACACACCTCGGCTGATAAGGTATAGTCTGGGAGTGTTCCGGGGGGGGGGGGGGGGGGGGTTCAACCTGTCTGCTGATAGCCTACCGTACAGTGGGAGTGTCTGGGGGGGGGGGGGGGTTCAACCTGTCTGCTGATAGCCTACCGTACATTGGGAGTGTCTGGGGGGGGGGGGGGGGGGGTTCAACCCGTCTGCTGATAGCCTACCGTACAGTGGGAGTGTCTGGGGGGGGGGGGGGGGGGTTCAACCTGTCTGCTGATAGCCTACCGTACAGTGGGAGTGTCTGGGGGGGGGGGTTCAACCCGTCTGCTGATAGCCTACCGTACAGTGGGAGTGTCTGGGGGGGGGCAACCTGTCTGCTGATAGCCTACCGTACAGTGGGAGTGTCTGGGGGGGGTCAACCTTGGACTACCACAGTAACATCGAGAGGCGCTGTTTTGCTCACTCAGATACCTTCTTCACTGAGTTTCAGCACAGAGGAAGAAGCAAAGCGAGAGGACTCACTCTTGCCAAAATCTGTCAAGAATAAACCCCAATCTGTTTCTATGGGCTTGATATGCAGACCCACACGTCACCAGTAGGTCTCGTAAATGTACCGTGAATCCCAGACATTTGGTTACATAATGCCGGTATTAATTATAGTCATTTACCGTTCTCATGCTCAGACTGTTCATAAGTTGCTACACTTGTGAGAAACACGTTTTGGTTTATTTCATAACCATCATTTAGGAGTTTTGTCAGTTTTATTTTGTTTAGAGTGGGCCATGTGAGTAACGTGTCTGCTTTCTCTGTCCTGATAACGTGGAGGGAGCACGCATAGAAATACCTGGCTTGCTGAACGTCTGATTCCTGATCATCTTACCTCACCACGTCCACCACTAATAAACTGAGGCTTCTCAGTTACTGTTTCTACACACTAAGGCTTTTTTAATTTGATTTTTAATTAGATTTTTTTTTTTTTTTACACATATTGCGAATGTCCCCGACAGTATTTAAAAAAATCTTCCCAACACGCTCCCGGCCTCGATAATCACTAAAACCTCAGTGTGAAAGAGCAGAATATAATAAAATACTTCTCCTTTTGGGCAACCCCCCCCCCCCCCCCTACCGGAATGGGCCCCGTTTGACTCTGACAACGTTGCACTTCATTAGCAATAGCTCAAGACAAGACAGATAGAAAGGGAGGCGGATAGGTGGATTAGAGAGATGAATGTGATTGAACGAACCAGCATTTTTTTTATTTTTTTATTTAAAATCAGGACATTTTCTCCAGTATTTTTTGGGGTTGTCGTCTAATTGGCCTTTCTCGTTGCTAAGGGCTACTGCTGTATCTCTTGGGAGTTCCATGGGCTCATTTCTTTAGCCAACAAAACGGATCACGGGGTATCAATGTGTCCATATACAGCAGAGGTTGATGCTCCCGCATTAGTTTGACATTTTATCGTTACAATTCAGATTTTTTTATTGATTAACCACGTGACGATTATTGAGAAATGTATTATTGAAATAAAACTAAAAATTATCATAACTCCCATGTAGATCGGTAGAAATAGTAGGATAAATTGTAAGCTTCGCCAAAATTGAAACTGACGCCTATTGTCTCTAATACACTGCTCAAAAAAATAAAGGGAACACTTAAACAACACAATGTAACTCCAAGTCAATCACACTTCTGTGAAATCAAACTGTCCACTTAGGAAGCAACACTGATTGACAATAAATTTCACATGCTGTTGTGCAAATGGAATAGACAAAAGGTGGAAATTATAGGCAATTAGTAAGACACCCCCAAAAAAGGAGTGATTCTGCAGGTGGTGACCACAGACCACTTCTCAGTTCCTATGCTTCCTGGCTGATGTTTTGGTCACTTTTGAATGCTGGCGGTGCTCTCACTCTAGTGGTAGCATGAGACGGAGTCTACAACCCACACAAGTGGCTCAGGTAGTGCAGCTCATCCAGGATGGCACATCAATGCGAACTGTGGCAAAAAGGTTTGCTGTGTCTGTCAGCGTAGTGTCCAGAGCATGGAGGCGCTACCAGGAGACAGGCCAGTACATCAGGAGACGTGGAGGAGGCCGTAGGAGGGCAACAACCCAGCAGCAGGACCGCTACCTCCGCCTTTGTGCAAGGAGGTGCACTGCCAGAGCCCTGGAAAATGACCTCCAGCAGGCCACAAATGTACATGTGTCTGCATATGGTCTCACAAGGGGTCTGAGGATCTCATCTCGGTACCTTTCGTGCATTCTGTCACGAAACAAAATGTATTAAATAAAGTCAACTAAATACAATTAACAATGTGTGTAATCAGTAGTGTAAGTGAGTGTTTGGGTGCATCAATGTGATAATGAGGGGTGTTGAAATGTGACAAAGCAAACAAACAAACAGCCTCAAAAATACCACAACAAAATCTATAAAATGTGTCTGCATGTAGAGTCTCCTCCATGAATGGGGAAGAGGTCTATTTATCCCGGGACAGACCCGGGCCCAGGTGTCCCCCATGTCGCTGACGACCCTCCCGGCTCCGCCCACCGACGTCCTAATAAGGAAACAAGAGCAAAGAGAGAGAATACGGCAGACAGAGTGGGAGGGTCGTCACGGAGTGGGAGGGTCGTCACGAGTGGGAGGGTCGTCACGGAGTGGGAGGGTCGTCACAACAGTGGGAGGGTCGTCACAACAGTGGGAGGGTCGTCACAACAGTGGGAGGGTCGTCACAACAGTGGGAGGGTCGTCACAACAGTGGGAGGGTCGTCACAACAGTGGGAGGGTCGTCACAACAGTGGGAGGGTCGTCACGGAGTGGGAGGGTCGTCACGGAGTGGGAGGGTCGTCACAACAGTGGGAGGGTCGTCACAACAGTGGGAGGGTCGTCACAACAGTGGGAGGGTCGTCACAACAGTGGGAGGGTCGTCACAACAGTGGGAGGGTCGTCACAACAGTGGGAGGGTCGTCACAACAGTGGGAGGGTCGTCACAACAGTGGGAGGGTCGTCACAACAGTGGGAGGGTCGTCACAACAGTGGGAGGGTCGTCACAACAGTGGGAGGGTCGTCACGGAGTGGGAGGGTCGTCACGGAGTGGGAGGGTCGTCACGGAGTGGGAGGGTCGTCACGGAGTGGGAGGGTCGTCACAGTTCGGGAAAGTATTCCAACCCCTTGACTTTTTCCACGTTTTGTTACGTTACACCCTTATTCTAAAATGGATAAAATTGTCATTTTTCCCTCGTCAATCTAAACACAATAACCCATAAAGACAAAGCGAAAACAGGTTTTAAGAAATGTTTGCTAATTTATTAAAATAGCTAATAACAGAAATACATTATTTACATAAGTATTCAGACCCTTCGCTATGAGACTTAAATTGAGACGTAAATGTAGCTCAGGTGAATCCTGTTTCCATTGATCATCCTTGAGATGTTTCTACAACTTGGAGTCCACCTGTGGTAAATTCAATTGATTGGACATGATTTGGAAAGGCACACACCTGTCTATATAAGGTCCTACAGTTGACAGTGCATGTCAGAGCCAAAACCAAGCCATGAGGTCGAAGGAATTGTCTGTAGAGCTCCGAGACAGGATTGTGTCGAGGCACAGATCTGGGGAAGGGTACCAAAACATTTCTGCAGCATTGAAGGTCCCCAAGAACACAGTGGCCTCCACCATTCTTAGATGGAAGAGGTTTGGGGTGGTGACCAAGAACCTGATGATCACTGACAGAGCTCCAGAGTTACTCTGTAGAGATGGGAGAACCTTCCAGAAGGACAACCATCTCTGCAGCACTCCACCAATCAAGCCTTTATGGTCAAGTGGCCAGACGGAAACCACTCCTCAGTAAAAGGCACATGACAGACCGCTTGGAGTTTGTTAAAAGACACATAAAGGACTCAGACCATGAGAAACAAGATTATCTGGTCTGATGAAACCAAGATTGAACTCTTTGGCCTGAATGCCAAGCGTCTGGAAGAAACCTGGCACCATCCCTACGGTGAAGCATGGAGGTGGCAGCATCATGCTGTGGGGATGTTTTTCAGCGGCAGGGACTGGGAGACTAGTCAGGATCAAAGGAAAGATGAACAGAGAAAAGCACAAAGAGATCCTTGATGAAAACCTGCTCCAGAGCCCTCAGGACCTCTGACTGGGGCAGGACAACAACCCTAAGCACACAGCCAAGACAACACAGGAGTGGCTTCAGAACAATTCTCAATGTCCTTGAGTGGCCCAGCCAGAGCGCAGACTTCAATCCGATTGAACATCTCTGGAGAGACCAGGCAATATGTGCTGCAACGCTCCCCATCCAACCTGACAGATCTTGAGAGGATCTGCAGAGAAGAATGGGAGAAACTCCCCAAATACAGGTGTGCCAAGCTTGTAGCGTCATGCCCAAGAAGACTCGAGGCTGTAATCGCTGCCAAAGGTGCTTCAACAAAGTACTGAGTAAAGGGTCTGAATACTTACGTAAATGTGATATTTCTTTTTTTATTTGTAATAAATTTGCCAACATTTCTATAAACCAGTTTTTGCTTTGTCATTACGGGGTTTTCTGTGTTTTCATTTTTTAAATATCAATTTTAGAATAAGGCTGTAATGTAACAAAAAGTGGAAAAAGTCAAGGGGTCTGAATACTTTCCGAATTCTCTGTATCCTCTGGTTAGAGAGCAAGTACTCAGGCCTTAGTGCAAAACTCAGACACACTACAGACCCAGAGGGACAGTCTGGGCCCCCAGAGGGACAGTCTGGGCCCCCAGAGGGACAGTCTGGGCCCCCAGAGGGACAGTCTGGGCCCCCAGAGGGACAGTCTGGGCCCCCAGAGGGACAGTCTGGGCCCCCAGAGGGACAGTCTGGGCCCCCAGAGGGACAGTCTGGGCCCCCAGAGGGACAGTCTGGGCCCCCAGAGGGACAGTCTGGGCCCCCAGAGGGACAGTCTGGGCCCCCAGAGCGACAGTCTGGGCCCCCAGAGCGACAGTCTGGGCCCCCAGAGCGACAGTCTGGGCCCCCAGAGCGACAGTCTGGGCCCCCAGAGCGACAGTCTGGCCCCCCAGAGCGACAGTCTGGCCCCCCAGAGCGACAGTCTGGCCCCCCAGAGCGACAGTCAGGAGCCCCAGAGCGACAGTCAGGAGCCCCAGAGCGACAGTCAGGAGCCCCAGAGCGACAGTCAGGAGCCCCAGAGCGACAGTCAGGAGCCCCAGAGCGACAGTCAGGAGCCCCAGAGCGACAGTCAGGAGCCCCAGAGCGACAGTCAGGAGCCCCAGAGCGACAGTCAGGAGCCCCAGAGCGACAGTCAGGAGCCCCAGAGCGACAGTCAGGGCCCCAGAGCGACAGTCTGGGCCCCCAGAGGGACAGTCAGGAGCCCCAGAGGGACAGTCAGGAGCCCCAGAGGGACAGTCAGGAGCCCCAGAGGGACAGTCTGGGCCCCCAGAGGGACAGTCAGGAGCCCCAGAGCGACAGTCAGGAGCCCCAGAGCGACAGTCAGGAGCCCCAGAGCGACAGTCAGGAGCCCCAGAGCGACAGTCAGGAGCCCCAGAGCGACAGTCAGGAGCCCCAGAGCGACAGTCAGGAGCCCCAGAGCGACAGTCAGGAGCCCCAGAGCGACAGTCAGGAGCCCCAGAGCGACAGTCTGGCCCCAGAGGGACAGTCAGGAGCCCCAGAGGCCCCAGAGCGACAGTCAGGAGCCCCAGAGCGACAGTCAGGAGCCCCAGAGCGACAGTCAGGAGCCCCAGAGCGACAGTCAGGAGCCCCAGAGCGACAGTCAGGAGCCCCAGAGCGACAGTCAGGAGCCCCAGAGCGACAGTCAGGAGCCCCAGAGCGACAGTCAGGAGCCCCAGAGCGACAGTCAGGAGCCCCAGAGCGACAGTCAGGAGCCCCAGAGCGACAGTCAGGAGCCCCAGAGCGACAGTCAGGAGCCCCAGAGCGACAGTCAGGAGCCCCAGAGGCCCCAGAGCGACAGTCAGGAGCCCCAGAGGCCCCAGAGCGACAGTCAGGAGCCCCAGAGGCCCCAGAGCGACAGTGAGGAGCCCCAGAGGCCCCAGAGCGACAGTCTGGGCCCCAGAGTGACAGTCAGGAGCCCCAGAGCGACAGTCTGGCCCCCAGAGCGACAGTCTGGCCCCCAGAGCGACAGTCAGGAGCCCCAGAGCGACAGAAGAAAATAAATATGTTTTGAAATGTTATGAAGGCCAATAACCTGCAGTCAAAAACACAAAGCACCTGTAGTGACAACATGAGTAGGTAATGGACTGACACAAACTTCAACACCACATCAGGTAAGTATATATATAGAGATTTTAATATTTAAACCCACTAAAAAGTTGTAAATACAACTTTTGAATGAAAGGCACAGTAAAATCAGACACTGCTGATATAATACTCAAATGAAAAATTACAGTACAAAAGCGGACAGTTATTTATGCACATACAAATCCCTCCTCCAAACTACTGAATGAACCAATTAGAATCCTCCAGGCCCCGGGGGAAACAGGAAACATTCCCGATGACAACAAAACGAGGGGTTGAGTTCGGGAATCGCACCCTATTCCCTATTTAGTGCACAGCCATGTGGTCAAAAGTAGTGCACTATATAGGGAATAGGGTTCCATTTCAGACGTGAGCAAGGAGATTCTAAATCATAACTATAATATAATAATAATAATCCCATCCATTAATTCAGCCAAACTCGTCTTTATTGCTTTACCAGACAGACAGATGTCATTAACCTGCCCGGGGACCTGTAGAAGGACAACCGACCTCTGAATCTTTCCGGCTAACTTTGATCTCCCATAACATTTACTGGAGATTAGTAATATAGACCGTTTAAAGTTTGACGGCTTCAAAGTGTAGTGAAGAGGCGACGTTTAATATTGAACACAAAACTCCAGAGATGTGAAATTACAGCGTGTGAGGAGTCAAATCAGGGCTGTCGAGGAAGTACAGCAAAAACAAGCCCAAAAACAGAACAGTTAAGACAGATTCAGCATTTCCCTTTTCAAACAGGACAGACAGTGGAACTGTAGAGGAGATTGGAGAACAAACAGGACAGACAGTGGAACTGTAGAGGAGATTGGAGAACAAACAGGACAGACAGTGGAACTGTAGAGGAGATTGGAGAACAAATTAGAAAAACTAGACACTAAAAAGCCATTCATCCATTATAGCCAATTCCAGACTATGTGCAATTCTTCCAAATCACTTCCTGTCCGTCCAAATCACTTCCTGTCCAAATCACTTCCTGTCCAAATCACTTCCTATCCTTCCACTTCCTGTCCACGTTCCTTTACCCACACAACACCACTCACCTGAAAGACCCTGATAGGTGAAAGACATCTGATGATCTCCCTCTAACCCAGTTCTCTAACCTCCTATATATTATACAACAACAGTGATAGTGACTGGTAGTGAAGGAAAGGACACAAGGAGACGAGTCTATTGGGAAGTATTGGGACACAGTGTGTTGAATACTTTGAAAATGCATTATTCCTTCCTTCCTGTGATTCCACTAAATGTCTTTCACCTTGACCGATGTCAGATCAGAGTTTACACCAAGGAAGGAATTAAAATGTTATTTTTAACTATTCAAACACGGGCCCCTATTTCAGCTTGGTTAACCCTGACCCTGGACAGGGAGTTTCCTACAGGGTCAGAGCAGACAGACAGGTTTCCTACAGGGTCAGAGCAGACAGACAGGTTTCCTACAGGGTCAGAGCAGACAGACAGGTTTCCTACAGGGTCAGAGCAGACAGACAGGTTTCCTACAGGGTCAGAACAGACAGACAGGTTTCCTACAGGGTCAGAACAGACAGACCGGTTTCCTACAGGGTCAGAGTAGACAGACAGGTTTCCTACAGGGTCAGAGCAGACAGACAGGTTCCCTACAGGGTCAGAGCAGACAGACAGGTTCCCTACAGGGTCAGAGTAGACAGACAGGTTTCCTACAGGGTCAGAGTAGACAGACAGGTTTCCTACAGGGTCAGAGCAGACAGACAGGTTTCCTACAGGGTCAGAGTAGACAGACAGGTTTCCTACAGGGTCAGAGCAGACAGGGAGGTTCCCTACAGGGTCAGAGCAGACAGACAGGTTTCCTACAGGGTCAGAGCAGACAGACAGGTTTCCTACAGGGTCAGAGCAGACAGACAGGTTTCCTACAGGGTCAGAGCAGACAGACCGGTTTCCTACAGGGTCAGAGTAGACAGACAGGTTTCCTACAGGGTCAGAGCAGACAGACAGGTTTCCTACAGGGTCAGAGCAGACAGACAGGTTTCCTACAGGGTCAGAGTAGACAGACAGGTTCCCTACAGGGTCAGAGTAGACAGACAGGTTTCCTACAGGGTCAGAGTAGACAGACAGGTTTCCTACAGGGTCAGAGCAGACAGACAGGTTCCCTACAGGGTCAGAGTAGACAGACAGGTTCCCTACAGGGTCAGAGTAGACAGACAGGTTTCCTACAGGGTCAGAGCAGACAGACAGGTTTCCTACAGGGTCAGAGCAGACAGACAGGTTTCCTACAGGGTCAGAGCAGACAGGGAGGTTCCCTACAGGGTCAGAGCAGACAGACAGGTTTCCTACAGGGTCAGAGCAGACAGGGAGGTTCCCTACAGGGTCAGAGCAGACAGACAGGTTTCCTACAGGGTCAGAATACACATCTAATATCAGCTACTGGACCAACACAGTGCTATCCCCACCAACTTGTGCTCTCCCTCTCAACCCCCCCCTCTCTCTCTCTCTCTCTCTCAACCCCCCCCTCTCTCTCTCAACCCCCCCCTCTCTCTCTCAACCCCCCCCTCTCTCTCTCTCTCAACCCCCCCCCCCTCTCTCTCTCAACCCCCCCTCTCCCGTTCTCTCTCTCAACCCCCCCTCTCCCGTTCTCTCTCTCAACCCCCCCTCTCCCGTTCTCTCTCTCAACCCCCCCTCGTCCCGTTCTCTCTCTCAACCCCCCCTCTCTCGCTCTCTCTCAACCCCCCCCTCTCTCGCTCTCTCTCAACCCCCCCCTCTCTCGCTCTCTCTCAACCCCCCCCCTCTCTCGCTCTCTCTCAACCCCCCCCCTCTCTCGCTCTCTCTCAACCCCCCCCCCTCTCTCGCTCTCTCTCAACCCCCCCCCCCTCTCTCGCTCTCTCTCAACCCCCCCCCTCTCTCGCTCTCTCTCAACCCCCCCTCTCTCTCTCTCTCAACCCCCCCCTCCTCACCCCCCTCTCGTCTCTCAAACCCCCCCTCTCCCGTTCTCTCTCTCAACCCCCCCTCTCCCGTTCTCTCTCTCACCCCCCCTCTCCCGTTCTCTCTCTCAACCCCCCCTCTCCCGTTCTCTCTCTCAACCCCCCCCTCTCCCGTTCTCTCTCTCAACCCCCCCTCTCCCGTTCTCTCTCTCAACCCCCCCTCTCCCGTTCTCTCTCTCAACCCCCCCTCTCCCGTTCTCTCTCTCAACCCCCCCTCTCCCGTTCTCTCTCTCAACCCCCCCCTCTCCCGTTCTCTCTCTCAACCCCCCCCTCTCCCGTTCTCTCTCTCAACCCCCCCCTCTCCCGTTCTCTCTCTCAACCCCCCCCTCTCCCGTTCTCTCTCTCAACCCCCCCCTCTCCCGTCTCTCTCTCAACCCCCCTCCCCCCCTCCCTCTCGCTCTCTCTCAACCCCCCCCTCTCTCGCTCTCTCTCAACCCCCCCCCTCTCTCGCTCTCTCTCAACCCCCCCCCCTCTCTCGCTCTCTCTCAACCCCCCCCCTCTCTCGCTCTCCTCAACCCCCCCCTCTCTCTCCTCTCTCAACCCCCCCCTCTCTCTCTCTCATCCCCCCCCTCTCTCTCACACCTACCCCCCCTCTCTCTCTCCTCTCACCCCCCCCCTCTCTCTCTCCAACCCCCCCCTCTCTCTCTCTCACCCCCCCCCCTCTCTCTCTCTCCCCCCCCCCTCTCTCTCAACCCGCCCCTCTCTCTCTCCAACCCCCCCCCCTCTCTCTCTCAACCCCCCCCTCTCTCTCTCTCAACCCCCCCCTCTCTCTCTCTCAACCCCCCCCTCTCTCTCTCTCTAACCCCCCCCTCTCTCTCTCCTCTAACCCCCCCCTCTCTCTCTCTCTAACCCCCCCCTCTCTCTCTCTCTAACCCCCCCCTCTCTCTCTCTCTAACCCCCCCTCTCTCTCTCTAACCCCCCTCTCTCTCTCTCTAACCCCCCCCCTCTCTCTACCCCCCCCCTCTCTCTCAACCCCCCCTCTCTCTCTCTCAACCCCCCCTCTCTCTCTCTCAACCCCCCCCTCTCTCTCTCAACCCCCCCCCTCTCTCTCTCAACCCCCCCCTCTCTCTCTCTAACCCCCCCCCCTCTCTCTCTCTAACCCCCCCCCTCTCTCTCTCTCAACCCCCCCCTCTCTCTCTCAACCCCCCCCTCTCTCTCTCAACCCCCCCCTCTCTCTCTCTACCCCCCCCCTCTCTCTCTCTAACCCCCCTCTCTCTCTCTCTAACCCCCCTCGCTCTCTCTCAACCCCCCCCCTCTCGCTCTCTCTCACCCCCCCCTCTCTCTCTCTTAACCCCCCCTCTCTCTCTCTTAACCCCCCCTCTCTCTCTCTTAACCCCCCCTCTCTCTCTCTTAACCCCCCCTCTCTCTCTCTTACCCCCCCTCCTCTCTCTCTCAACACCCCCCTCCTCTCTCCCCCCCTCTCTCAACACCCCCCTCTCTCAACACCCCCCTCCTCTCTCAACACCCCCCTCTCTCTCTCTCAACACCCCCCTCTCTCTCTCTCTCAACACCCCCCTCTCTCTCTCTCTCAACACCCCCCCTCTCACACACCCCCCCCCCCTCTCTCAACACCCCCCCCCCTCTCTCAACACCCCCCCCCTCTCTCAACACCCCCCCCTCTCTCAACACCCCCCCTCTCTCAACACCCCCCCTCTCTCAACACCCCCCCTCTCTCAACACCCCCCCTCTCTCAACACCCCCCCTCTCTCAACACCCCCCCTCTCTCAACACCCCCCTCTCTCAACACCCCCCCTCTCTCAACACCCCCCCTCTCTCAACACCCCCCCTCTCTCAACACCCCCCCCTCTCTCTCTCTCTCTCTCAACCCCCCCCCTCTCCCAACCCCCCCACTCCCAAATGTTGATTGCCTGACTCCAGGATAACTGGAAACCGAGTGATTGATTAGCAGCAAATAAGACTTTAATAGCAACCAAGTATTTTTATTTTTCACCCCCCCTCTGTAGACCTGCTGTACTGTGCCCAGGTCTCTGCCAGACTAACTGTGTGAATATAGGAGAGGTACCTTCCCCTCAGCCTTCTGACACACGGGCCTGTTCTGAGATTCATTCAACCACAAACCATAACAACAGATGCTGTCAGAAAAAAACATTGTTAAGATGCAATGTTAGCAAACAACAAGAGTCCTGGTGGACAGACTGGTCGTGGTGGACAGACTGGTCGTGGTGGACAGACTGGTCGTGGTGGACAGACTGGTCGTGGTGGACAGACTGGTCGTGGTGGACAGAGAGGAGTCCTGGTGGACAGAGAGGAGTCCTGGTGGACAGAGAGGAGTCCTGGTGGACAGAGAGGAGTCCTGGTGGACAGACAGAGAGGAGTCCTGGTGGACAGACAGAGAGGAGTCCTGGTGGACAGACAGAGAGGAGTCCTGGTGGACAGACAGAGAGGAGTCCTGGTGGACAGACAGAGAGGAGTCCTGGTGGACAGACTGGTCCTGGTGGACAGACAGAGAGGAGTCCTGGTGGACAGACAGAGAGGAGTCCTGGTGGACAGACAGAGAGGAGTCCTGGTGGACAGACAGAGAGGAGTCCTGGTGGACAGACAGAGAGGAGTCCTGGTGGACAGACAGAGAGGAGTCCTGGTGGACAGACAGAGAGGAGTCCTGGTGGACAGACTGGTCCTGGTGGACAGACAGAGAGGAGTCCTGGTGGACAGACTGGTCCTGGTGGACAGACAGAGAGGAGTCCTGGTGGACAGACAGAGAGGAGTCCTGGTGGACAGACAGAGAGGAGTCCTGGTGGACAGACAGAGAGGAGTCCTGGTGGACAGACAGAGAGGAGTCCTGGTGGACAGACAGAGAGGAGTCCTGGTGGACAGACAGAGAGAGAGGTCCTGGTGGACAGACAGACAGAGAGAGAGGTCCTGATGGAGACAGACAGAGAGGTCCTGGTGGACAGACAGAGAGAGAGGTCCTGGTGGACAGACAGAGAGGAGTCCTGGTGGACAGACAGACAGAGAGAGAGGTCCTGATGGAGACAGACAGAGAGAGAGGTCCTGGTGGAGACAGACAGAGAGAGAGGTCCTGGTGGACAGACAGAGAGAGAGGTCCTGGTGGACAGACAGAGAGAGAGGTCCTGATGGAGACAGACAGAGAGAGAGGTCCTGGTGGACAGACAGACAGACAGAGAGGTCCTGGTGGACAGACAGACAGACAGAGAGGTCCTGGTGGACCAACAGAGAGAGAGGTCCTGGTGGACAGACAGAGAGAGAGGTCCTGGTGGACAGACAGAGAGAGAGGTCCTGGTGGACAGACAGAGAGAGAGGTCCTGGTGGACAGACAGAGAGAGAGGTCCTGGTGGACAGACAGAGGGGAGAGAAGTCATTTAGTCAGACACCACATGCTACATTATCCACGCGGTGTTCCCTCAGCTCTCCCCCAGGAGAGTAGTCCTGCTCTGGGGTGAGAGGGGGGTCTGTCGATCCCCTTTTCTCCTGGTCCACTAGCTCCAGGCACCTCATTCT